>NC_055979.1:14179802-14194802 GCF_018492685.1 Alosa sapidissima | reverse complement strand
ATATTTTTTCTACACGATTAGTTGACATAAGAGAGAAGTTTTTTTTTCCCTCAAGCCTTGTTTCCGGACTGACCAAGGGCCCAGGTTACCATGGTGACCTCTCAAGCTCGGGCCAATCAGGTCGGCTCAGTGGGACGGCGGGTGATGCCCGCTTTGAGGGACCACCAGCGACCGCAACCCGACATCCTGCCAACCCCAACTGGCCTCATGGCTGCTGAGTCATCCTCATGACCCTCCCACAACAGCAAAAAAAAAAAAAAACTTTGGGGGTAGCTGAGGGAGAGGGCAGTAGGAAGGGACCTCCAGTGACAACAGCACTGGCTAAAAACAGTGCTGCATGCGCACACACACGCACACACACAGGTTACATGCTGACCTGACCTGCCTCAAATTAACTAAATACTAAAAAAATGAAAAACATAAACACAACAACTTTTACACACTTTTCACATTTTTTCACACACATTTACAGTATTTAGGAGTGTGTGTCTTGCTTGACATTGGTGAGTGTACATTATTGACAGACACTTCCTTCGTGGGTCATATTCAATGGCACTGTTCTGAAATAGTGACACCATAGACACACCACACGTGTCTGCATGTTTGCTCTATATCGAATGATACACCTCTATTTTGTTAAGTATTCATTGCAGTTTCTCATATCTCAGAAACAGGTGATGTCAAATATGAGGTCAAGGATGAGTTGGTTAAATGCGCTGGAAATGAGTTTTCAAAAAACGCTTTAGAGACCATTTGGATCCACACTCAATTAAAATTACTAGGGCTAATTATTAATTAATTTTAGTGACAAAAATATTTTTTCCCTAAACATATTGGACTTGCTATCTGGCTCATCCAAATTCTTCCCTTCACATTTACTCCCCTAAATTACTGCAAATATAGACTTGACTGCGACCTTCAAACTTCCAAACAATTTTTTTGTGCATGCTACTTTGTTAATATTTGGGGAAACATTAACGGCCCACCGGGAATCCTCCCAACGCTGCCAGTTAAGCTCTGCTTCTATTATAATAATAATAATAATAATAATAATAATAATAATAATAATAATAATAATAATATTCTGTATTATTTAAATGACAACTTAATTTCTTAAGAAATACTGTTAATTTGATGCTGTTTAAATCATGTATAAATGGTGCACTGTCACGTTAAGACTCTTTGCTATGGCTAGTGCTGTGCCTATGGCTGTGCCCTCTTACAGTTTATAATGGTCAGTAGTGAGAACTACTCTTGCCATCGCGCGCTCTCCCTCTCGTGCACTCAAATACTTTCCCAAATGGAGTAGCATAACATAGTTAGATCTGCTGCTATGGAGATACTATCTATCTTGATGTAACAAGCTGTTTTGACATTGACATTGTAAACGTTGTCTAAGAAGAGTGTAAAGCAGTTTGCAGTAGCCTAAAGTTGACCACGTCGTCTATCGCTGGAAAGAAATAGCGAGCAGCCTATGATAAACTAATAAATGCTCGGCGGGCCTGATTAAAGTGCGTGGCGGGCCGCAGTTTGGACACCCCTGGTTTAGTCATTCATTGATATGTAAACCACTGACGTGTAGGCTACATTTTGCATTATTGTTCACTCGTTTTGCGTGGATAATTGTCATGGTACTGACTGTTATGACTATTTATGTTGTCAGCATACCACCTTCTTCATTACAATGGACTGCCAGAGCTCATTATTTAACCGCCACACCTCACATGACATATACTATGATAAGGTTGTGGCATGGTTAGACAGGGTTGAAATAGGGTGTTAGTGTATTGAACATGTGTGAAGAAAAATAACACCAACCTTGTTCCCTTCAGTAATACATGAAGCATAACCTAGGCCTCTGCTGATGTTTTTGTGCAATCTCAATCAGTGCTCTTTTCAGACAGAGAGAGAGACAGACAGAGAGAGAGAGAGAGATCTAAAGCAAAACAAAACAAAAGAAAGCAACAGGGAATAAAACTTCCTCTGAATTTCCCCATCTGAACCATGTTCATCTGTGACTTCAAGTATGTTTGTGCGTGTGTGTGTGTACGCACTGCGTAAGCATGTGTGTGTGTGTGTGTACGCACTGCGTATGCATGTGTGTGTGTGTGTGTGTGTGTACGCACTGCGTATGCATGTGTGTGTGTGTGTGTGTGTGTGTGTGTGTGTGTAATTAGCAGAACAAGCGTGAAGGCCCTGGGTAGTCATCCACACACACTTCTTTGTCTGTCCTGAGCTTTTAAGATAACAATGATCTCCTTTGATCATCCTTGTCTTTTAAACTTCCAAAGATGCTTTGAGCGCGAGCAATCGACTGAGCAGCCGAGGGATTGACTCCCAGCGAGGAGAAGGCTCCCCTCAGATAATCTAGAGCTGCCTTTTAATATTTCATCATAATGCTGTCCAACATCCCACACAAAAAAAAAAAGACTATAGAAGGCTGCTTACTCCTCACAATGGCATACATCGAGTTTCAACTTGCCATTTTGTTATCACAAACAAAAGCATACAAATTTTTAAGGTGAGTGAAAAGGTTGTTTACTAATTACGCAATGCAGTATAAAGTGCATTATGACAGTCGGAAGGTTTCGGAACAGATTCCTTGTCACAGGAAACAACAAATATTTTCTGTTCTGAAGGAGTACACATCACATGTTCCATTCACACTGAGACAGGGAGGGGTCTGAAGAGAAGAGAGAGAGAGAGTGAGAGTGAGAGTGAGAGAGAAAAAGAGAATGAGAGGGAGAGAGAGGTGTCCTTATAATTGCCTTGGAGGCTAAAATGATATTTCACAGGAGTGGTTACGAGGTAACTGGTAACGGAACCCAAACACAATGGCTCAGAACAACTTGGCACAATGCTGCAAGCACATTCAAAGCATGAATCACTGCCAGCATTGACTTTCTGACAGCTTGTGATGAAGCCCTCAGCAACCTGTCAGTTTAGAATTGCTGAAGCATCTCCTTGAAATCCCTAGAAAACGTACTAAAACAGACTCACCCACAAGTCTAAAAGGATCACTCTGCCAATCATTCAGCAATGTTATTGACAACACCTCTAAAAATACACATAAAAGACCAACAAAATGCACCAAATCACCCATTTATCCACTGACTGTGGGACATTCCTGGCTGGCTAAGCAATCAGGCAGCTTTCAGAGGCTTCCAGGGAGTGTGCATGAGACTGTTACTGTTGATCATGATTTGACTGTGAATCATCACACATGACTGACAGAAGTAAACATTACACAACACAGGTGGGGAGTGCTGAGCAAACGGAACAAGCAAACATGCTGGAGTTTCATAAGGGTTTTGTAAGGCCTGTCTGTCTTGTCCTAACACAAACACATGGAGGTTTGTCTCCCTCATCCTCACACACACAGAGTTTTATAAGGGTTTTTGTAAGGCCTGTCTCTCGTCCTCACACACACACATGCTGGAGTTTTATAAGAGTTTTGTAAGGCCTGTCTCTCTCGTCCTCACACACACACACAAGGCTGATCCGGCAACAGGGACATCTCTCTGAGCCCTGCGCTGCCTCTCTGTTCTCAGAGGACAGTAAGTGTGTCACGGACTGTAAAGAAAGATTTGTGAATATAACCCACTCAAGTCATCTTGTTACTTTGTGAACCTTTACTTGACACCAACACATGGACATAACTTCACCCAGTTAAAGCTACAAGAAAACTTGACTGAGATATTCTGTGTGCTAACAGTGTGACAGTGTATGACTATCAACAGGAGTCCCTGTGCCGAGGCAGAGGTGGAGAGAGGTGGTGTGTGATCAGAGACGCTCATGGTAAGCATGTGAAGGGTCCACTCCATACTGACAGGAGTGTGAGGGTCAGTAGATTTGAGGTTGGGTTGGGTGTGTGTGGAGGTCAGAATCTGAACCAGAATCAGATATTCTCTCCATGCAGGGACCTCTCCATAGGAGAAGAGGCGGAGGTCAGAAATCAGAATCAGAGCATCATGTCACTAGAAAGGCTCAGTCCTGAACCAGGTCAAGCCAAGAGGGAGAAGGAAAAACTGAAGAAGAAAACCAGGGAGATTAGGAAGAAGAACAACAGCAACAGCTACGAAAATAGAAATAAAAAAAAAAATAAAAAAAAACACATTAAAAATAACAACACAGCCTCATCGTCTTTCCTGGCCATCAGAAGCAAGTCCAGTCAAGCCATGACTCCCCTCAGGCCTGCCTGGTATTTCAGCTCTTAGAATAGCACTGACAAGTCACGGCTCGAGGACAGGAACAACACACGCAAACATACAGTACACACACGCAAACATACACAGACGCAAACATACACACACGCAAACATACAGTACACACACGCAAACATACACACACGCACACGAGTGTACACTTCCATTTCCATCTCTTGTCCACTCACTATATGAATATAAAATAAAATATACATGTTTACACACATGCTGTATATTACAGTACAAATCTTGCCTTCATAGGAAATACAAGCATGGTTGAATCATCTTTAAACACAGAAAAACTCAAAAACACACAATAGCAAAGTCTAATGGAGTCCATCATTACACAAACAGCATCAAGCGCAATCCCTGTAGTTTAATAGAACTGCAGTCTGGAGGGGGTTCTCTTATCCCTTTAAAGAGACAGTGGTGCCTGTAAGCAAAACCTGCATGTGCAGAGATACTGCACAGCTCCTAACTCTCTCTGTCCAGCTGACCGATAGCTTTAAAAGTGTACTGTCAGCATGGACGTTTCCATTACTCATGAGTGAACGGCATACACTATGAGAAAATTAAATCTGTCATCGCCGTCACTGGATAAATGTATATCTCCTCAACGGATAATACACATTCATCATCAGTGATCGAACTGATTAAGCATTCAAGACATTTTTTTTTTTTTGTTCCCCTAATCGCATGGGTTTAAACTTTGCAAAGTCATATGAAAACACGAGGCCTGAGGCTGGAGGCTTCCTCTCCTCCACACAGCTGAGCAGTGAGATGTGCGGCGGCGCCAGACGCTGTGGTGCTCTAAGTAGGTTACAGTAGCCCAGAACGGCTCAGCTCACGGTACTGTAGCAGCAGCAGCAGCAGCAGCAGCAGCAGCAGCAGCAGCACAGCGGACGGTCCAGCACATCAATACATACACTGCACAGTGCGCACACACACACACACACACACACACACAAACACAAACACACAGCACTGTAAGTTACAATGCATACAAACTGCACAAGGAGCAATGTCCAGCACATTATACATAATAAGAGCACATGTACAACACACACACACACACACACACACACACACACACACACTGTACTGTAGGTTACAATGCGTACAAACTGCACAATGCACAATATCCAGCATAACTATACATAAAGAGCACACGTACAACACACACACACACATAATTTTAAGATTCAAGATGTATTATATCTCATTATAGTATAAGAGTAAAATAGAGAGAGAGAGAGAGAGAAAGAGCACCCACCCACTGTGCACCCAGCAGTGTACATTGAGAGGACAGACACAGACACAGACACACACACACACACACACACACACACACACAGTAAGAAAGAGACAGGAAGACAGAGAGCAAGAACAAGACAGAAGTAGAAAAAAAGAGCCTGAAGCACTACTTAAGTATTAAAGTATAATGTAACATCGAGTGGACCGTGGCCTGCCATTCCCCTCAGCGTCCATGCGTCTGACTCGTGGACAGTTTGGGGTCAGTCTCACTTAATTAGAAGCGGAGAGGGAAATGACCAGTGGTTTAGGAGGGTCACGGCGTGGGATTCTGGAGCGCGAGAACGAGATTAATTAGTATGCAGAGATCTAAGCTGATCTTTCCAGTTAATAGATGTGCCATAAAGACGAAGAGATCCATTCAGACTTGCAAATGTCAAAGCACCATCTTCATCAAACGAGCCCATTTTTGTATCTGCTAAAATAAGGAACCTACATTTTCAGCAGAAATATTCTGTGCTTGCCAGCATGTCCGTAGCTGAATGACTGCTGTTGGTCAGCTGCTATCGTTGCCTGAAAGCAATAAGCCATTGAACATCTGGCTTGTTACTAAATCACTGTCACATCATCTTCCTTCTATCTGCAGTCTGTTTGTCTAAAGACGAATGCTAACAGTGCCAGCTCCTGCACAAAACAGGTAAACCACAACTCCCATCATGCACCAGTTAACCAGTGCATCTGCTGGCATGGCACATGTCCAGTGTTGGGCTGCAAGCCATGCCAGGTGGAGTGTGTGGTACCCAGTCAGCAGAGCCAGGGACACATCTGGCACCACTGCAGGTGGCACCAGGCTTGACTGGCGCACACACACACACACACACACACACACACACACACACACACACACACACACACACACCTGCAACCATGCCCAGCAGGTTCTAGGCTAGAAATCTCACTCCTTGATGCCTTAACAGAAGAACTCGCAAAGACTTCTAATAATGCGATCCTGGAGGGCCACTGGTGTGGTGATGTGGAGTGTGTGTGTGTGTGTGTGTGTGCTGTCCTCCCCTCGACCCCTGTGCTGAGGGACAATCACGACATGTCACGTCACGCAACATAACACACACACTCGGCGTGTGACCTGGATGAGCTCTCGCCCTGTCCCCTCTCCTCCTGCTGTGCTGAACTGGCTTCGACTCGTTACCCCTTGAGAGAGCGCACAGGGCTCCAGTTTTAGCTCCCCTGCACGTGAAGCCACATCCTCACTAGCTCGCTCACTCATTCACTCGCTCACTCACACTGAAGGGACTCCTCTATGCAAGCAGGGAGGTTCACAGACAGATACAGATCTGAAGCAGAAAACAGCAGGGGGGTATAATGATATCAGCGTTTGCACATAAAAGACTCATCCTCAATTTGACCTGGTAGATTACCAGAGAAAAGAGGGCTCTGTAAAGAGGTTTATTTGTATATTCATGTGTGTGTTATATGAGGACCGAATACCGAATAGCAAGATTCAAGAACATTTATATATCCTTAGAACTCACTATCCATTCATCTTGATCCATTTAGTGAACACTGGGCTGATAAAAAGCTCACTTTCTGAAACCACGTTACATTCTGGGAGGATGCACAGAGTGATGGAGGGACACTATGCTCTAACTTCTCCCCTAAGTTGAGTTAAATCACTATTTTCTACACCAAGTGTATCATGGAACTCTTAGTGTTTTTACATGACTGGAACGAATCCAAGAACTCATCATTCTGTTCAAAAGACTACAAAGATGGCCTCTAGCGTTATTAATACCAGCCTGTGATTTACCACCTCTGCCACCTCTGCGTGTGAATGTGTGTGTGGGTGTGTGAGCGAGATGGAAATGTTGACTTAAGGGTTCTGTTTGTCTAAGAAATTGACACAGTATGATACACAAACACTGACTGAAACCAGTGAGAATAACAGCCCATTATTTAAAGAGTATCACTATCTAATAGGCCTGTGAGAGCCCTGACAAACCAGATCAAGACATGACAAACCAGGTCAGGCTGAAAGGAGAGCACTGCAAGGAGGAACAGACAATATTAATTTTATTCTGTGACTGGATTCCCGCATTTTATTCTGTGACAAACATATCCCTCCGTTCCTTTATAAATATACCATACTTCTGTAGAGCACAGCAACAGTGAAACAGAGAAGTAGGCCTACAACAACTCAAAAAGGACCAAGCAATCGACAGTGTCCAATGTACGCGCATATAGTCTGCAGAGTCAATAAAAAGCGTGGCCAATAAAACAAACTGTGTGTCACAGATAGACAATTTCTAAGTCAACACACATACATGAAATATGCAGGCAGCAATGAAGTGGGCCAAATCAATTTCTTTCAGACTGCACATCAATACATTACTCAAGCTCATTAACGCTGACTGAGAGGATATCAAGGTCAGACCAGAATTGGACTGAAATTACAGCCCAAATTAACAGCTTGCTTATTTGATCAAAACTGCTAATTCTACTGAAATTGCTACAGTGCTAAAACATTACCCAGCCCATTAATAAATGGTTAATAAAGAACTGCATGTTCATTTTACAATTATTTGACCAAAGAACTGGACTCTATGGCAAGGTCACTAAACTAAAGACTTACCAATCTCCACAATAAAAAGGCATATGCAGTTTCTCCCTATCTGAATGCCTATGTGTGTGTGTGGGGGGTGGGGTGGGGGGGGGGGGGGGGGGACTATGAAAACATGATTCATAGCTCTTTCAAGATAAATAATATTCATGCAGAGGAAATTATGAACACAAAGGAAACGCCTGCGGGAAACCCATTGCGCACATCGTTCGGAAGAACATGATAAAACGCTGTTTGGGTTTTCAGCTGCCCCATGGTTCAGTGAACACAGAGAATGCCTGTCTTTCACGACACAAATAGCATTTGGCCCTCTACAAAGAATATCTGTTATTCTCTCGGGGCAGTGCTATGAATAATATTTGTCACCAATGCCAGTTTCTGTTCTTGCACGGCGACACACCAACCTCTCTGACTGGGTGTGCACCGAGAATTTTGTACACACTTTGACTAAAGTGTGCGTGATCTTATTGTGCTAAAAAAAAAATGAAAAACACACACATTGTTGATAGTGGACTTATTTTTGCAACACAGGAGACGGATCTGCGGAGCAAAGTTTGGTTGTTTGCCCACCTCTGCTGGGTTGAGATGCTCTTCCTGTCAATAGGAACATAGGACCAGTCTCTCAGGTCAAAACATCCTGTTCTTAGCTGAACACTCTCTATCTATAAACAAACAACGAAACACACGGGCAAAAGTTAAAAGGAATTAATCAACCCAATAAAATCTAATGATCCGTGGCTGATGTTCAGCTAATATGACTGCCAACATTGCTTCTACTCATTGGAATCCACTTATAGACAAGCATAGTACAAAACTACATGCCATGAAAAACAGCACACCAAATCTATCATCGTTTACTGAAATAAGCACAACCACATAGCCACTGAATACACAATTATTGTCTAGCAAAAGCAAATCATTTTCATGATTCATTTCACTTCTTTTCTGATTGTGAATTAGGCTTCAACATGGATGTTCACTTTATTTTGCTAGGAGAAAAAAATAAATAAAACATTAGGTTATAATCTGGAGGTTCGGATTCATCATATTAGCTGACCCGACCACTGCCCTTATGATCAATATCTAATTAAAAGCCTTTAGGTCAGTCGAACAGACAAATTGGCCCCGGGCCCTTTCATTTCCCAGCAATACGCTTTTTTTTATTTCCAACACTCTAAGTTCACTCAGATGCTGGGCTACTCAAGGACAAAGCTGAGTGTGATGCCCTTGTGTTCTGAGAAAGATAGAGAGTGGTGACTGTGCATTCAATAACAATTAAGACCTGATCCAATAGCACTGCACAATATTTTGTGTGTGAAATATTATATATGCACACCCAACTTAAATCGCTTGATACATCCATCATCACCGCAAACTAGGACCATTAAATCCCTTAACTAATGTATCCCCTGTATAGGCAAAATTAGAAATCTCAAATATTACATACTGTATACATATACATACACATATACTGAATTCAACTTTTAACCAACCCATAATAAGGAAATGTATCACTTCTGTCTGTACATGGTCTTTCTATTATATTGTATTTCATTTCTATTTTATTTCTATTTTATTTCATTTCCATTCTATTCTATTCTCTGGCCACCTGAGAGCAGCCTGCCTGTGAGTATTCATTGTAAATGATAAAAGATGGGGCACGAAGACTCAGAGGGCGGCCGTGGTTCTCTGACCAAGCGCTCCTCAACCGCCCCAACTCCTGCTACCACCACGTCTGCATGGCCATACATAATTAAGACCCCCCCTGACCAAAAATCACAACACCTCATTACACACACACACACACACACACACACACACACACACACACACACACACACACACACACACACACACAAAAGTCTTATTCACAAAACAACACACACACATATAATCACCTTGAGCATTTTTTGTATCTTTTATAACAAAGACACAGATGGTATGTAATCACCTGTTTTGACAACGCATTGCAGATCTTTCCGACAAAATACAGACAGTGAGACATCTGCTGAAAATTACAACACTAAAAGGCCGTCCTTGAAAATGACTACATTACAGAGCACTGAAGCACAAATCACCCAATTACAAAACAAACAAGCTCATTTGGAAACAAAGCATATCTGCCAACTGGCCTGAATTGATCTGAACCTACTGCTACTGCACTGAACTGAATTTCACTGAATTTAACTTGACACATACCAAACCGTACTGAAGCACACTTTTTTTTTTGTATATTTCTTTGTTCTTTTTATGCCTTTAATGAGACAGGATAGTGGAGAATGACAAGAAGCGAGTGGGAGAGAGAGTCAGGGTGGGATCCGGAAAGGATCACGGGGCGGGAATCGAACCCGGGTCGCCGGCATATGGTGCAGGTGCCCCAGCCAGACGTGCCAGAGCCGGGGCCTGTACTGAAGCACACTTGACTGAACTGACTCATTCTGAAGTGAACTGCAGGCTTAAAGCAATACAAATGTCTGTGCCTGAAGTTATCAGAAATTTATGAGGACATCATATATGCTGTAGTCTCATTGGCTATTTTCAAATCTGTCAAGTGGGAAAAAAGCAGAGGCCGCACTTAGGGGCTGAAAGATATCCATAATTGTATTAATAGTGCCGAAAAAGTATTACAGGCCATGAAACAAAAGTTGACACGTTTCAGGCCTAGCCTATCATCAGTGTCCCTATTTTCAAATCTTAAACATACCGGCTCACGCCTGAATTCAGGCATGGTGCCTGAACACTTTAAGGCCTGGAACTGCCTCTTATTGCACTGAACTGAATTTTACTGAACTCAACACGGCACATAACTAAATTGAACTGAATCACACTTCAATGAACTGACTCACTCTGAACTGAACTGACTCTTACTGAAATTCTTTCCACAAACTCCTACAGTGTCCCACCAGCCCTGGCCTGGACACGGGGCTGACCAACAGTAAATGCAAGGCAGGAGTGTGTGACTTTGTTATTATATGTTTACAGTCCCTCGGATAGCAACACATTCTTCCAGAGCAGCATGCCCTACCTAATTCTCCTAAATCCCCTGTTTAATTTCCGCGCTGAGAGGGAGAGCAATGCGAGAAGCAGGTGTTGAAACTGACGTAGTTTAGAACACCCCTGGGTGGGCAGCAGTTCATCACGGAGGTCCTGTTCTGTTTGTTAAAGCATCCCTCGTCCCAAATGGAGGAGACATCGGGGCACCTCTAAAAGTGCTGCCCAAACACTCACTCACTCACTCACACACTCATACGCTCACATACACACAGCAGCAGCAGCAGAGGTAAAGGAATGTTAGAGACAGCTGAGTGCATTACACATACATAGTTTTTGTTTACAAACCATCATCTTCTCCACTTCACAAATTGCATTAGATACTCATGTATCTACCATAAAAAAACAACAATTTGAGCCTCCATTATGGTGTAATTAATTTAAGTGGCTCGGTGCGTGAGAGCTGCGTGTCCATTAGTATTTCAGAGGAAAGGGTCACGGCAGTCCCAGAAGCGTACCAGAGCAGGGCCACTGTACGGAGGACCAATTACCTCCAGAAGAGCCCGCTCCTCCTTGGCAGCAGTGGAGGCTTGCGTGACACAGCAAGACTGCAGAGGACTACAGGAATGAGATTGTGTGTGTGTGTGTGTGTGTGTGTGTGTGTGTGTGTGTGTGTGTGTCAGTAAGTGGGGCTGATGCAACTTTCCTATGTTGGTGGGGGGTTGGTGTGCGTATATGTCTGTGTGTGTGTGTGTGTGTGTGTGTGTGTGTGTGAGAGAGAAAGGAGAGAAAGTGCACCAGGCCACTTTGTCACGGCCCGTCTCCCCGAATCATTCCCTCGGTTCCTGCAGCGTCCCAGGCGCGGGCCGCGATAAGCACTATTGGGCCCCGGCAGGGTTCTGGCATCAGAACAAGTCAGCGGGTCGGTCCGGGTTTTTAACAAATGCCAAAAAAAAGAGAGACCAAAGAAAAAATTCCCAGTAAGCCCTGAGTCACAGCATTTCTTTGAGCCGCGGTGTGACAGCTTTTTCGATTTTTCTCTCTCTACTCCAGCTGAGGGTGATCCGTCTCCGCTGACTTACTCACTCGCTGGCCTTTTTAGCCAATGGGGAGAGAGAATACACGTGCCGCTTACGCGGCGTCGCTTTGGCTCGGTGACGAATCGCTAATTTCTCGCGTAACATTTTCAGCCCCATGTCTGGGGCCCGAACGCATGTGCGTGCACGCAATGAAGGGGGGCCTCAGGGGGCCTGGGCCCCCCTGGAGGGATCGGATGTAAAAGGTCCGTCTGCTGATGTAACCTCGGTAGCTGTCTGAACGGCTCTGGAGCTCCGGGAGTGGAGGGAGAATGCCAAATGGCAGAGGTGGTCACGGAGTCCCCTGGGCCACTGGACAACGCTCCAACGCTGGCAGAGTACCGACATGACCACTCTAAACCGTGACCTTCACCCTCTGCCTCCAAACTAGCCTCAAATATCTACCTGTAAACGTACCAGCAGAGAACAAAACGGAGATGGAGGGGTGTGTGTCTGTGTGTGTGTGTGTGTGTGGGGGGGGGGTGGTAGTGAATTACTTCAGATGAGAAAACACAAACATAGTGAGGACAAAAGGAAGAATGTTTTTGTGAGCTTCCACAGAGTTTTATGTTTTTCCCTGCCAGACACATAACAGGATAATACTTCCCACTCTGCTCCGAGATGCAGTCATGAAACTGCTAACGGTAACACCTAAATCGTTTGAGGATTAAATAATGAAGTGGTTTAAACTAAAACACAAAATAACCTCTTTCCTCACCCAACGAAACTAAACCGACAAACCAGCCTCTGAGGTTAACAGCTTTGTTTGTATCGTTCAGTAGTTAGTCACCTGACACTCAGATGTGGTGCAGATCTTAAGATTAACTCCCCTTTGTCTCTCCACATCATGGAAAGGGACTCTTCCTGTCTAACACACAGACAGGGCCTGGGAAAGATCTGACAAAGGAACAATGTTCCTCGATGAAAGAACCCTTACCTCAAGAATTCCATATGGAACCTCGGAACTCTGGAAGGTAGGAGTGTTTTCTTTTTGTGGGTGGGTGCGCCTAGTGCTCCTATACAACTGACCTCGATGACAGAGGCGATAGCAATGCTCTTTGTAGCATACCACTGCTGGTAAAACATTACGTCGTCACCTGTTTGCCTTTAAATTACATCAGGGAGCCGTCTGGGTAAAATAAGGTTGTATGGGTGTACCGTATGTGATGCAACTCTCTGATCTCATGAACTACGGTGACTGAAAGTCTAAAAATAAACATGTCCATTGTTCCCTAACTCCATAAGTGCACAACGCTCCCTTGTTTTGCATTTTCAATTTTAAAAATAACAGAGTGCCACACCAGCATCCCCCTTGGCGCCCCTTCCACAGCCAGACACACGTGAAGGCCAGAATCCAACAAACTGAGACTGAGAGCAAACTGAGGTGCCGACACACGGCGAGATGCATGTACATGTAGCCCACAAGAGGAACGACTGGAAGAAATGGCCATTTATCAGCAACACCACTGAAATCTTACCAGACCGGTATACAGCTACAGGAACACAGACATATTTGTTTCCATGTATGTTTATCTTCATAAGTCCGTGTTATGTTATGTGTTATGTGTTATGTTATTTGATATATTATATATCAAATTACATACAATATACAAGTGATTCAGTGCATATTTATATAAATCAAATCACCTTAACCTTTGAGAGCGTATTTAAACTCCCTTGGTCATGAGTAGATCCATAACAAGGTAATGCGTTACATGTGACTAGAGTCTTCATTTTGTCAGACAATATCCAAAAATCATATTTGTTCACTTATGAGACAAACAATGTAAATATTTACAACAAGCTTTAAAATAACCCTCCATAAAAAAAAAATCAAATTGACTAAAATACAGGCCACAGTCTTTGTACTATTTGTAATAACATCTGGAATAATTGTTTACATTTTAGATCTGTAAATTAAAATACTAAACATTACCTGGTGTTTTTACAATTAATAAAAACAACCACTTCACAACAAAAGTCAGGGAAACCTTCTACTCAACTGAGGGAGGAAAACCTGCCATCATTGTTATTATTCATTATTAAATATTAAGCTTTATCTGGATCTACCTTTGGAGGAGTGTGCTTTAATTTTCTCCTCGCTCTACACCCGGTCCTCTTCTTTGGCCTTCACTCAACTTCTTGTTAGGTGCCGTACGCTTCAGTAACAACAGTTAATGTTTTCATTCACTGCCTGCTCTTTCTCACTCAGGCTGATGTTCTCTGTGAAGCTGGCAGCTCAAAAGCAAAAACGGTGATCAAATGGAAAATACGCAGACGGTGATCATCGGTGAGTCGGTAATCAAAGTTTTGGAGAAAAAAAAAAAGCAAAGGGTGAAGACAGTTTGATATTTACCTCAGGGTATTACTGGATGACAGAGCCAAGTAAAGAAAATAACCACAGTAAAATGACTGTGTGCACTGGGACCTAAACAAGTACATGAGTAATGATCAGACAGTGACGACAACACAGTGAGACCCCAAAGCAGGCAGCTGCTAAGTAAACAACGTGAGGGGTGTATCACACACACACACACACACACACACACACACACACACAAGGTGTATGGTTTTAGCAGGCCACTCTGTAAGCCTGTGAGGAATGCTTTATTGCACCAGTATCCTGTCTGTCTGCCTTGTGTATCCTGGACCGACCAGACGAGAACAAACACACCACAGAACAATTCCTGCTTAAGCCGTTGAACCATCTCAATTAACATTACACATCCATCCGAGTGTTCTAGTGTAATCATTTCACAGAATTACCATCACATTAGAGATGACAACAAACATTATCTTGGCTATCAAGAGAGATAATGACTGTGAAAATTAAATGCAAGTG
>NC_055979.1:14119802-14177302 GCF_018492685.1 Alosa sapidissima | reverse complement strand
TGACTGAGAGAGCCGTCTTGCCTTAATGAAGGCCAGCCAGCCAGCCTGCCGGGCCGCAAGACACAGGGACCCGGAAACGAGGTCTTGCTGCTCGAGGGTCAGGCTTGGGAGACATTAGCCTGGGCTGTGATGGGATTGACAACGAGCTCGGCCAAATCCCTGCCCCGAGTTCAGACTTACCAATCCCCCCTTCTTAATCCCCCCTCTGCTTCTGAGCCCGAGGCTGCCTGACTGACTTCACTCATTGGCTTGCTCATGCAACACCACGGCACAGCGCGCCGCACTGCAACGACTCTCTCATTTGCGGGATCTGGGGCTTTTTCAAACGGCTCAGGCGTTAGCGGAGACACATTAGGCTGATGTCTGAGTCGATGGGAGACCAAGGCTTCCATCAGCTCAGTTAGGAAGACAGACATGTGGAAATCGACGCAGTTTTCTTTTCTGAACGTGGAGGGGATCCTCAGGTGCTAACACTAGTATGTTCTTTTAATTCTCTCCTCTGAAGCTGTAGGCCTACATGTCAGAGTGTGTGTGTGTGTGTGTGGGTGTACATTTGTGTGTAATTCTCATATTTAAGTGTGGCTATGAGCTTTGGCTTGTTTTATGTTTTGTTGGCTTGTTATGGCTTGCATGTACAGTATGAATGTGTGTCTGTGTCCAGCATACTAAACATCAACATGATACCAGCTGTAAAACACACTATTTTCTCCTTGTCCATTTCCAGTAGGCTGTGCAAAGACCGAACACACTAATGAAAGTGTACAACTGGCTTTCATTCATTCATCCATTCTCTCTCTCTCTCTCTCTCTCTCTCTCTCTCTCTCTCTCCTCCCCCCCCCCCCCCCCCCCGCTCGGGTCCTCAGGTGGTCTGACTACGGTTCGCCCAGGTCCACACACCGCCTCGCCTGACACAGGACCTGTCGGTTTGCATCTGTCATGGGCACCGCTAGTGTGCACCCTTGCCATTTACAAAGCTGGCTGGCCAATCAAGCATCCTCCAGACAGACGGCCAGAGAGGCAGGCGGTCTGGCGAGCAAACCGTGTTGCCCGCGGACCGCACATGACTGGGGCATGCAGAGGCCTGAGGGCAGTGGTCACCCACGGGAAATGATGATGATAATGATGATGATTACAATGATTTGGAGAAACCCTCTCAAAATTACTCTACGTTTCTCTTAGATGCGTATATATCTGTTTAAATATCTGATGTGATGATGCCGATTTATAATCATGCACCAATTGCCTATACCTAATCCGAAATGAATGTATGAATGACTCTTCCATGGTGTTTGCTTGTCCAGTCAAGTATAGACATAAGAAAACTCTAGGGTCATGGACAAGTGGCGCTGGTCATTCACATCCTGCAAAGTGGACATGAAGATGCTGGGATAAGGAAAATGCATAGCATCTCAGTGTCTTTACATGCATGTGTTTCTATTTACTTATTTATTAAGAAATAAGATTAGAAGCATATAAGAAATAAAATTAGAAGCATTCCCTTGAATATTAAATGTACCATCTAAATATGTAAAGTTAATTCTATCAGCAGCAATTAAAAGTAAAGACAATAAATACTAGGCTATGGTTTATTGTGCTCAGGAAACTCCAATACCAGAAACTTTTGTGTGATAATGTCAAGTGTTAGCCTAGAAATCTAGACGCACCCTAGCGGCGGCAAATTAATTTGCTCAGCCTGTACGTCTAGTATCAAACCATAGGTATTTCTATTGGCTGACGCCGTGGACGTCATCCAATCACAGCGCTCTATTTTGTTAGAGCGTCTTAAGGCGGGCTTAACAGGATAACGACAGTCCTGCGACGGTGAACAACAAGGAAGGTGGCTATGGCGAACGAAGAGCGGTTGTTTGAATCGGCGTTGGCGTCAACTTTGGAGGAGTTGGACTTGTGCTTTTCTTTGAAAGTTGAGCAACACAATGCACTTAAGTCATTCCTTTCGAAGAAGGATGTATTTGCCATTTTGCCGACTGGATACGGATATGGTCATAGCGCTGGCCTATTGCATGCCTAGGCAGTTTGAAAGACAATTCTCTGCCCGCCCCTTGGATTAAGCGAGGTGAATGGTTAGATTCCAGACTATACATTTCAATGATATAGGATGGCCCACCAGGCTAGTCAAGTGTCCAAAGGAAAATATTTAAACAAACTGTGTGTGTGTGTGTGTGTGTGTGTTAGATCAAGCTACTGACAAAAAAAACCTTTAGGGAAGAGTATTTCAATGCCAGTCAAAAGTGCATCTCTCAAAGGCATCATTCAAAAACCACTGAGATAGACTCTTCTACACACACAGACTCAGTTATGAACAACTGAAGTTTCTCAGCATACCAGTAGCTGTTATGGTCAAATGTATGACTAGTGTAAGACACTGTTATACAAGACACTAAAACAGTTGTTCCAAGGTAAACAGTTCAATAGCCTATGAGAGAATGGATTCAAGACAATGATGATACTCATTACTCATACTCATATCAGATACTCAGACGAAACATGCGTTTCCTCAGCACTGAAGCAGAAACGGCTTAAATGTTATGGCATGATACAGTCTTCATAAAAATATGTTCAGAAAGTCTGTCATTTGCTGAATAAATGCATCATAGCAGGTGTTTGATTTAGGCGCACAGTGCAATAAGGAAGCGTTTGGCCGGTCTGCGTTGTCTTGATAGGCTATACTTCCTGCATTAGTTGTGTTGAAATTCATTATTGTAAATTACAGAACGATTTCACCGTAGGCCTATCATTATTTGTCACATTGGGCGAGCAGCAAGTTTGCAGGCGGAACTGTCTTGCAACCTATGTGAACCAATGCAAATGAGTGGCGCTCACATGATTTTCTCGCTTGCAGTAGCCTAACCGCAGTAGCCTAAGACATCCTAAAAACCCAGCAGACAATACATTCTGCATAGCCTACAATATAACGTAATTGCCTAGTACTAGACTGATCAAAATGGTACAGAAGTCGCTAAACATTGCTATTTGACAGCTGTCGGCGGCACGGATACCCCCTGAACAATGGACCTGCTAAACTGTCACGACCCAACATGAAAGCAGTTTCTATTTGCCGCAAGAAAGTAACCCGAAAAGCTATTATGCTACGAACCAGAAGCATTCCCGCACGCAGAATCACACTTACTCCTGTTTCATCAAAGACACAATCATAGCCGTTTACTTACGATTTTGGGGATGTTGATGGAGGCAGCCTCCTTGCGAAGCTTGGTCACACGTCGTTGTTGCAACAATGTGTAGGCTACATACACGCTCTTGCTTGTTGCCCGATTTTGTCTGTTACTGTTCGGCTGGCTGCAGGACCCAAGGATGAATGGCGCAGAAAACAATAAATCAGCTGTTCCAATAACAGGGTAGGAATGCAGGCACTGTTGTCCACGCTGTGCACGGAAACTAGAAAATAAAACATTAATATGATTGGGTAAGAAAGAGTTATAGAGATTTTCCATAGGACGTTGAATGTGTAATGCGAAGTAGGCATGAGCAACTTAAGTTCTATTCACCTGATTGGCCAATACTTTTTGGGCGGATACCAAGCTTTAAACACTGATTTGCTTAGAGAGCTTTGACAGGTGAATCGTACTGGTCTATTGGTTAAAATTAAGATCTTCACACATTTATTTCTAATGGCGGAATTTGTGGCGTGTAGATATATTTATGCCGCATGTTGGCATATTAAACTAAATTTAGAACCAGATATCTGCACCAGATGGGCTAGTTTTTAAAGGCTACTCTTGCTGTGCTATGTAACATGCAAGTAAGATGCAAGTGTCCTTAAAAAAAAACAGATAGCCTACTGAGCTTATAGAACTAAATATTTCCTCATGGCAATCACATAAATTATCAAATTAGACTAGATAGCAACTGAATTGGAACACATTGCCAGATCTAAACACAGGACTGCAGGTAGGTTAGCCTACTAAATGAAATGTTAGTTTGTGCAGCTTGTCAGAAATTCCTGCCGTGTGTCCAGATGGCAGTGGACCCTGGAGACTGGGTCCTAAGCTTGTATATATATATACACACACACACACACCATACAGCTAGCCAGCCACTCTTACTGTATGTCTATTGGCTCATTAACTTCTGCCACTATCAGAATCAGGGATAGCCTACATAGCCTATAAAAAAAAAATTAAGTCACTGTCAGCCACTCCTTGTGCTAGATCAAAAACATGTAAGGACAAAAACACTCCCACTGTTACCATGACTGTGGTCATTATCTTAACTAGAAAATGTAATTTCGAGGAAATTACCAGTGCATGAAAATATAAACATACTGTATATTAACATAAAATGCCAAACAAACTTTTATTGGGAAATAGTAGTCTTAAGAGAGCCAGATTGTATGCTTAAAGCCTGAGACAGAGTATATAGTTGAATAGAATGTTGAAAGTTGAATGTAGATAGTGTAATGGATGTTAATAGACAGAAAGTTGAATAGATGTTGATAGGCAGATTGTTTAATCGATGTTGATGTATAGTTTAATGGGTGGATGAGTGAATGGTTTGAAGAGGATGAATGGATAGAAAGTTGGATGGAATGTGCCTTATATCCTTGTAGAATGGAGAGACACAGAGAGAGTTGGCCTAGTTAAGCAGAAAGCAGTTGATACAGGTGCAATCAGTTTAACTGGCCCTTTGATGGGTCCTAGTAGTGAGCAGCTGGAAGTTGATACAGTGCAAATCAAGTTAATTAGTCCATTGTGATGTCATAGTGCTAATACAAAGTCTATGGGGAAAAATAAGCTTGTTTTTTATTAATATCTCAAAAAGTATAACGTTTACAAAAGTGAAAAATACATTCCCCACGTGTCCTTTTCAAGACCTACGTTACAAAGTTTGAACGAAGTTTCTACGTTAAACGGTTAAAGCTGAATTAGATGCAGAAATTTGGTGGGAAGAAGAAGAAGAAGAAGAAGAAGAAGAAGAAGACTTCGGATAACAGAACAGTGCATTTTCATGCACTGTAATTACAGTGGTTATGATGTTCCCTCTCCCCAGCAATCAGGAGAAAACTGAATGTTACTATTAAAGGAAAATTCCGGTTTTTAGCACTTTAAGGCCCTTTTCTGGTTTGTTTTGGATGAACTAGAGTGGTGGACACCGAAATTTTGACGATTGGTCCTGTCAAAGGCGATTCAAAACGAGTCAGAAAAGTCGAGACAGGACCAATCGTCAAAATTTCGGTGTCCACCACTCTAGTTCATCCAAAACAAACCAGAAAAGGGCCTTAAAGTGCTAAAAACCGGAATTTTCCTTTAAGCACAACAGGATCACAGCATTTGAAATGAACAACAGCCCAGTGACCAATGCTATTACCAGTCAGCAAGTCTGACAATTCCAAGAAATGTCTAAATATAATTTTGTATTTAAAATTATATTTTATAATTTTTAGTATTTAAAAACCAAAACATGTTATTTGGTTGGTGTACTCAAAGCAAAGGATCAATAGAGAAAATAATATTCAAACTAGATAAATGATACGCCTCAAATCGTTAATCAGAATGACATTCTTCAAATAAATTACATTATTGACTTGAGTGTCTATTGATTGATGATTCATAACAGGGACTTGAGGATGCAAGTGGAGTCCTGTTTGCTGAGTGGCCATGTTGTTCAGGCCTCTTTAAAAGCTCATTACCACCATATTCCCTCTCTGCTGTGTCACTCCAGAAACTGAAGACCTGGCGCTGAGAGACAAAATGACCTGATCTGCAAAAAAGTCCGTCATCCATCAGAGAAAGTCATTGTGCAGTGAGAGGCTCTGGAACACAAGGGTCCTTTCAAAACATTAATTATCTTTTTTTAGTTAAAACAAAACACAAGTCATTTAAATTGTGTACAGCTTCATTGATTGCAGACATAAGTACATCAGACACAAGTCAAAGCACCTTCAATGGTTTCATAGAAGAGAAAACACACACACACACACACACACACACACACACAGATAAACTTTCCAAAGAGAAGAAAGCACAAACCAAAACAAAGCTTGTTTCATAGTAATTATTATTGCCAATAACCATGAAAACATTTCTAAAAGGTAAAGGAAGTTAACTGGTATTTACTGTAGCAGACGCTTTCATCTAAAGCGACACAGACTCGCAACAGAGGATTTGGAAATCAAAACCGTGTTGACCGATTGTCATGATGACGGCGACATTAGTGCTGCTCCACCATGCCTTCATCCATCTGATAATACATTTCCCCTTCATGTGGTTCAAACGTAGACATGGGTTGTGTCTCAAACCGCATACTTCTGTCAGTACACTTCTAGTGTGCACTGTGTACTGAGCGCTTCCATCCGTAATGCCCACTTTTCGATGGTTAGTATAGTCCCAATATCTGCACTACACTGCATTCCAAATTATTATGCAAATTAAATTTTTTTCCTAAATAGTTGATGCAAATGAAAGTCAGTATAATTTTCGAGTCATCAACCGTTAGAGTATAGAATTCAAATTTTATTGAACAAACCTCACAATGATAACAGTATTTTTTTTTTTCAAATAGTAGGTTTATGCACACTGGCAAACTTCTTGAGGATCCTACACCTTGAGACTTGCGGGACTCCAGAGGCACCAGCGGCTTCAAATACCTGTTTGCTGCTTTGCAATAGCATTTTAGCAGCTGCTCTCTTAATCCTATGAATTTGTCTGGCAGAAACCTTATCATGCCTTTGTCTGCACGAACCTGCCTGAGCTCTGACTCAGCGACAAAAAAAATTCTTCACAGTACGATGATCACACATAAGTTTTCGGGAAATATCCAATGTTTTCATACCTTGTCCAAGGTAGTGCACAATTTCATGCTTTTCAGCAGCAGAGAGATGAGATCCTTTTTCTTTCCCATATTGCTTGAAACCTGTGGCATGCCTTATAATGTGGAACATCTTTCTTAAATAGTTTCCCTTTGATTGCTCACCTGGCAAACTAATTATCACAAGTGTCTGAGATTGATTTCAATGATACAAAGAGCTCTGAAAAAACAAAACCATCCATGAGTTTAATTGAAAAACAAAAAAAATAATGTTTATGACACTTAAATCCAATTTGCATAATAATTTGGAACACAGTGTATATACTTAAAAATATTTGAATCAGGTAGACGGTTTGAGACACAGCCATTGTGTTTTTATTGAATTTAAATGGTGGGCAAAGTTGCTTAGTGACTTTGCACTATACCCTTCATTTAAATTAGGGCCCTCTCTATTTGCTGGAGTGACTGGTCTTCTAATCTGAAACTGTCCACCTTACAGACACTATGACTCATGCCAACAGGGAGAAACACAGACTTGAAACCCTGAAGATCAAAATCTCCCAACCCGCCACTTATGTTGGGACTCTGAAACCCACATAAATATGTATACACTAAAGTAGTTCTGCTGAGCCACTACTGAGGCCTGCATGTGGGTCTGTGTGTGTGTTTGAGTGTGTGAAGATGTAAGTGTGTATTTTGTGTAGGCCTACATGAGTTATTGTGCATTTCTATATTTATCAGTGAGTTGCTGTGTGTGTGTGTGTGTGTGTGTACATAACTCACAATGTAGATGGCTTGCATTCTGACTCACACACTTTACCACGTGTGTGCTGCTGTGCGCATGTGTGTGTGTGTGTTGCTGTGCTGCACATGTGTGTGCATGTCTATGTCTGTGTCTGTTTGTGTGTGTGTACGTGTTTGGGGAGGGGGGCTGCCCGGCTGTCACGTCTGTTCAATCCTCTGCCTAACCAGGAGGAAGGAAATGCTGGAGAGCAAAGCCCTGCTCTGGGGAGAGACGGAGAGCCGGCACAGTGCGGCGAGCCCCTCCGCATCCTGCAAGTGAAGTGGACGGAGTGATACGCTCAAGCAATAGAGCAAAGGGCCGCAGAAATACTGGAACTTCGGACTCGAGCCGAGCCGAGCGAGCGCAAAGCAGGAAATGGCGTGACACAAGAGAGGGGATGAACAGGAAGGATGGAGAGAAGAGATGAGAGCAGTAATGGCAAAGTTTTGACGACAAGCCAGAGGCACACACTGTCAGGAGGGAAGGACACACTCACTGTGCAACTTTTTTTTTTAAGGACGACATAGTGGTACATGATGACTGCAGTAAAGACATTGAAATTATATGGGTGACTATATTGACAAAACTGAGTTAATGTTATAAATATGTTATTCCTATGTCACTTTATGCTTATGAGATGTTTCACACACGAAGAGCATGTACAGAGCTATAAGAAAATAAAAACTGGGCCTTTGTACAGACGTTAATGAAGAGGCCAAGAGAGATTTATTTGCACATTTGGAAGTAATTGCAGTATTTCTTTTTTTGTCTGCCTAAAATATTGCTTATTTTTGAGTCCATCTGTTGACTACCACGCACTGTTTTTGGTCACACTCTCTCACTCATGCACACACGCACACATAAATCAAGTGATTAATGCATAAGCCATTTATAACCCTAATAGCGGCTCATATCTCCACGCTGGGCTCACGCCCCTCATAAGCTGCTTTAACACAATAAGGTTGTGCTCAGCAGCAGAGGTTGCCTTGCCTAATGGCTAATGGCCTCTCTCACACGCTACACTTCCCATGCATCCACACTGGCGCACAACACCAACGCAGTGTTTGGGGCGCTCTGATGGATTAAAGGATCAGTCCATAATTCTGGTAAAAAATTGGTGATATTATGAGCTAAGGAGCCAATCAACGTCCGTGTTACTGAAGCGATGTGTCGATTGGCTGGATCAGTGCATGGTTCTGGCTCTGAGGAACTTCCCAATTTACAGCTTCAGGACTTGTGTACATACACTGCAGTTTTCTTGGGCGCACATAGAGAGGGGACAGCTAGAACAATAATGAGAAATTTACTGAGTGTGATTTAAAAAAAAAAAAAAAGGATATTGGAATAGAATCACGAACTTCACAGTTAACATGTATGCAAGCTAGGGGTGTAAAGGTACACATATTTGTACAGAACTGTTTAGGTACACAAAGTTAGGTTTAATACAGATGTATACCGAATGGACCAAATGCAGTCTTTAACAGTAATGCGGACCATGTTTCAAATTTGAGTACCCACACAAACATATTAAGTAGTGGACCATATGTCAGTTTAGTCAATTAACGTCAAAAATCATAGACACCTTTTTAAAATACTATTCTCAGAATGTATCAAAAATATTGTTCGTGAATTTAAGGTTAGCAATACCTACAGGCTTACTGTACCAAAAATGAACTGAACGGTGACTTTAAACCCGAGGTACACAACGAACTGTGTTACGAAATTTTTGTGTACCCCTAATCCAAGCAGGTCGCTTCACTGAGACAACATTTTGGCATTCTGATGGGTTAATTAGAGATCTAGTAGGGTGAGGGTGGGAGTGTGTGAACGTGACACGGGTGTTTGTCGTAGGTTTGGAGGGGTCTGATTACGTGGCCGACGCGTCCTTCGACCTGCTCTATGCATTATTAAACAGTGCTAATGGCACAGTCCCTGCGCACAGACCCTTGCCATTGATTGGATTTTACTTTTCTCAAATATGATCTGACTGGCGCCTCGATGGGAGGACGATCATTACTCCCATCAGTTTCCTCTGCTGCCTTTGCTCCACCCAATATGAATCAAATACGTTACCCACCCCCCTCCACCACACCCCAAAGGCCACCTTGCTGTTGTGTGATTTACGGAAAATCTCCATACACAAATTGTGTGTACATGGTGATGATGGTACAGTACATGATGTTTCAGATTCTATCATTTCTGTTAACAGTGACCCAGCCAGCTGTAGATGGTAAGCATGCTTTATGCTTACTCAAGCCCCCTGCACAATGACTTGCACCCCAAATCCAAATCCATTTCACCACTGTGCCTCAGATTGTAATCACTGCTACACCGCCAACCCACATCCAAACAACCACCCATCACTGTGACCTCTATCTGTAAAGAAACAGCCTCCTAAGTGCCTCTGACGGGGGGGCAGTAGAGGGTAATGTTCTCATTACTTCTACATCCGTAACTAGTCTGGGATTCAAACCATGCAGCAACCTCTTCACAAAGCCCCTCTGTTTAGCAGCAGACAAGTTCAACTCGACACACGCCTTCACTGTCTGGCCGTTTTCTCTCTCTCTCGTACAACACACACACACACACACACACAAACTATTTGCATCTGAATCATGTTGACTCTTCAGTGGCTAGAAGCTGTTTCACACCCACATGTGGGACCAGGCTACTGGGAATGTCGCCTACTTCTGTGGTGAGGTGGTTGTTGTTGTTATGCCATGTTGCCACGGATACATCAAACGTTGTGAGACTGAGGCCAATTTTTGGTCGCAGGCCCAGAACGGACCTGACTCTTCTGACCTGACTCTGACTCTTCATGACAAGCGATCCGAAGATTACCGTGAGATCAGTACTGCAGGGCAGATTAAACAAACCACAAAAGCTAGTTTGGATGACCTGTGGATGGCTTTTCAGTTTTGTTTTTAATATATGCAAATGAGTAATTGACTTGACTTTGATTAACAGAGGCAACCCCATGAACTCCAGGGGGAGTTCAACCACTCACATAAATAGTGATTCACTTGATCTGTAAACCAAGTAGTGCACACCAAGCCTTTTCACATCACCTTCCATGCAACCATATCAACTCCAAACAAGGCATCAATCAAAAGAACACACTGCCATCATATTAACGTCATAATACATAACGACAAGAGTCCTGATGGGGAAGTATAAGTTAGGATGCAGGTCTGAGGGGTAGGAACAGGGGATGAGGGTGGATTTATGTTTGAGTCTGTGTCTCAATGTCCAATCAGACAAGACGATCATGGAGGACTGGGTGGGGCTAACACGGTGTTCAATTAGACGAGAGAATGCTAAGGAAGTGGGTAAGGCAAACTCAGTGTCCAATCAGACGAGAGCATCCTGGAAGACTGGGTGGGGCTAACACAGTGTCCAATCAGAGAAGAGGATCCTGAAGAAGTGAATGTGGCCAACTCCATGTCCAATCAGACAACAGGATTGTGGTGGTGGTCGAGGTTAACTCTGCTCTTCTTCCTGTTTTAGGCGTTTCCTCAGGTGATCGGTGATGGCCGCCAGGGGGTTGGCTTTCAGGGTGGGGTTCTTCAGGGCCTGACTGAACCACGCTGTCTCAGTCTCCCTGCACACACATGGAGGGTCACAGTTACACAAACACACAAAGCCTGTTCTACACAAAACACTGACAACAAACTGATGATTACACTAACACAATACGCTAACAATAACACTGACAACATGCAAGGGATAACTGCCACTGAGGGGTCCTGGATTTGATGGACAAGGCAGAGCCAAAGAGTTTCCTTCACCAATTGGAATACTCTTTGAACACTAATTAAACTTTAATCACCAAATTTACTTCATAGGAGTCCTGTTGTACTCAATTAATAGCTACCTGCAAATAGCCAGTTAGAATTAATATAATTTATAGCCAATTAGAAGAGAGTATTTCTGGCCTCCGGGATACATTTGATAGAACACTATAAAGTGTGTAAGTGGACATCTCAAACACGATGATAATCCTGGGTCGGTAGTGTGGGTGTGTGTGTGTGTGTGTGTGTGTGTGTCTGTGTGGGGGGGGGGGGTAATAAGTAAAGTAATGAATGCAGTGGGGCTTACACTAGTTTCCTCTTCTGAGCTGGCTTCATCTTACTGAAGTTCACGGAGCTGGGTTTCTTCTTCTCTCCACTGATGAAGCGAGGGGAGGGGGGTGGGGGGGGGGGGGGGGACAATCAGTTATTTCAGTGGCAGTAAAAGTGTGGTCATACTCAGAGTATAAATAAATTCATAAAAGTAATACATACTTGAAAAATAGGTTTAAAAGTGTAATTGCTTATCATTTCACAAATTACACCCTGTTTGGTAAACTGGTTGTCTAGCATTTGGAGAGTAGAATGTGTTGAATGATATCCAAAGCACAATTCAAGAGGTATTAAAAGACACAGCTCAGGCCAGCACCATGGGCTCATTTAACAAAATGTCAAAACAAAACTATCGTTGGTGCAACATAAAAGATCACTGTAGTGTTCAAGAAATATTCATTGTCTTCCCTGAAAAAGACAGTATCTGGATGGCAGCATATGTTGCTCAAAACTTGTATATCATTCAGCATTAATTATGCCGTTCCAGATTTGCAATTTGCCCATGCAATAGGCACTAATCCAACCCCATACCATCATAGATGCTGGCTTTTGTCAGTGTGAACTGTGCACTAATAACAAGTTAACACTGTCCCTATCCTCTTTAGCCCAGAGGATGCATTACTGAGTCCATGATTTTAAAACAAAACTGCAGATTTCAGAGAACAGATGCAACACTGTGCTCATAGACAGGTTGTAAGTTTTCCTGAACCCATACAGTGACTTTCTTTGCAGAAATATGTCTGTTTTTAATGCAGTGCCATCAGAGTCCCTGAAAATCATGGCCATCCAATATTGTTTTTTCAGCACTCGGTCCCTTGTTACGACTGTTTAGGATTCTCTGAATATCTGAAAGATATTATGTACTATAGATGATGAAACCCCCAAATTCTTCCCAAAGTTTATGTTGAGGAGCAATTTCCTTACATTGTTGCATTATTTGCCCATAGGTTTTCACAGCCTGATGAATACCTCTGCATCATTACTTCTGAGAGACTCTGCCTCTCTGGAATGCTTTTTTACATACTCAATCATGGTGCCAGTTAACCTTATTAGAAATGGTCTTCTTTGTGTTTTCTTTAGCATTACACAACTTTTTTGCCTTTTGTTGACCCCGTCCCAACTATTTTGAGACCTGTTGCTGGCATCAAATTCAAAATCAGTTTCAGCATTTGATTTGTTGCCCATGTCTTTTTTGTAACTAAATGTGGCTTTGTGAGATTATCACATTCGGAATCCCAACTTTTTTTGGAAACGGGGTTGTACAAACTAACAGAAGATTACAGTTCCCAGTCAGAACCAAAAGGTAATGGGGTGGGGAATGTCTGTGTCTGTATATGTGTGTGTGTGCTTATGGGAGTGTGGAGATGGAGTGGTGATTTGTGTGTGTGTGTCTGTGTGAGTTGGGGGGGGTGGGGGGTATGGTAGAGAGCCATAAATCCATATGATGGGAATGCCCCCGTGGCCTAGTTCCTGCATATGTCAGCAGCAGAACCATTACAGGCCATGAAAGCGCCTGTGTGAGGTCACTCGTATAACATGCATGTCATTTCAACACAATTTTACTGTGACAGAAAACAGATCAAATAACCCAGACTACTGTAGGGGAGGGGAGAGAGGTTAGAGGGGGGATGGAAGCATTACAACTATAGTCAGCACCCTAAAACTGAAGGTCATAAACCTTCACTAGATGCCACATCGCTGAACTCAGACTGAAACCCCTGTGCTCTTGTTATGCTGTGGTTGAGTCAGGTTTGATATAGTTCTGATGGTAACATCCTAAAAGCCTCTCTTCTGATGGTAATGGGATATGGGCAGCATCCTGATTAGGTGCATCCTCCACAAGAAGGACTACTACAACAAAGGGCTGAAAACTCAGCACCTTCCAATGTATTTATCATTAGATTTGCTGTGTATCATAGGTTAGGCTAAACAAATTTTTTGACCGGACAAATTCCAGAATACTGAACATACAAAATATATAGTGGATATATGTTTTAAATAGCTATTTAATTGCCTATACATTTAAACTGCAATAAAACAAACAAATTGTGGTGTGGTCAGCACAAATGAACTCGGCACAAACATTGCAAACTGACAGGGAATCGGAAGAGTCAGGAGAATTCCCGGTGGGTCGTAACACTTGGCCAGCTGACGTAAGCTCAAAAACAGGCATGATACTGTTGTTTGTATAAGATCATTGCTGTGAGATCACAGCTCCTCACTCACAATCCCAGCGGCCCCTCCCCACAGCCCTGGTAATAACATAGTGACAGCTATGACCCTTAAAGGTGCACCGTCACACCAGTGTGACAGGAATGTTGAAAAATGAACGTTCTAAAGAATATCTGGGTTCATTGAATTCAACATAGAATTTTAGAACCTTGAATTGTTGCTGAACGGAATGTTATGTTACAATGTTCAAAAGCCCACACCTTTAAGGGTTAACTGTTGTGCAGGTTTAAATGAGAGTAGGTACAGAGACCCTTACTGAAGATTTTAGATGGGTGGCTGTGATATCTTTTTAGTTGCCCTGGGTTTTCCCCCCTAAAATAGGAATAGTCAACGGAAATAATTTATGCTGAATAAATTAGCATTGCAGCAACACAACTGCAATTCCATGAATCCCTGCTTACTTGCGGCGCGACTTCATGGAATGACAGTTCTCCGCTGCTTGTTCAAATCAAAAACAAACTACACGTAAATTTCCAACCAATTTCCAGCTAACGCAACCCCTGCTGTGTAGTTATTGTACCTGTTCTACAGTTACTGCTGTAATTAAATTATGAAAATCCTAATAACTCAACACCTAGCTTGCTGTGCGTGCTTCAACTTACAGGGGAATCCTTATGAATAGTTGCCATATGTGTGTAGCCTTGTGTATTTCAATTTCACATAATATCCCTGTAATCAACCCAGATATTTAGAGTATTTGGAAGAGTATCACGGCATAATAACACACATGTTCACATAACGTTATAAAGAATACAAGGATACAAGGAAGTTTATTGTCACATGCATATAGGAAGTAAGAAATGCAGTGAAATTATGTCTGGTGTCAGCCTATTTGTGTATTTATGGGGGGGGGGGGGGGGTGCAGTAGAAGTGGGGTTTAGTAGATTAAGTGGCAAGGGCTGCATAAGAAAGGTGGGGGAGGATTGGGATTGGGGGGGGGGGCACCAACAAGGAGCACCCAAGAGCAATGGTGTCTACTGTATACTCACGCTTTGGCCTTTGTGCGGGTGGCTGTGGTTGTTGGTTTAGTGGTGGCGGTGAGCAGAGAGAGTTCGGGCAGGGCGTCCACTAGCGGGCGCATGTCCCCCACCACAGGTGTGGCCTTCCTACGGGCCTGAGCCACCTGCTGCTCCTTCGCCAGTTTGATGGCACTGATCTCTGCCACACAGAGAGAGGTCACTCATGATTAAAACATTTATTTATCTTTAGTTTACTGGTTTATTTGAACTAGATAACTGTATTTAACAAATGCAAATTCTTGTTATGCTTTCAACTAAAATACTTACAATTCACCTGCAAATAGTTATATACCTGTTGTAACTTTACTGTTTATTTAAACAGTGTTAATTATAAATGTTTTATTATAACCCTTACTTTCCATAACCCTCCTCCCACCCCCCCACCCCCCCCACCCCCCCACCCCCCACACACACACACACATTTTTTTAGAACTTAATATAACAGGTGTGCATTATACATTAGAACTACATGTTGCTCCTTTCTTTCACTGCAAAGCACTGGCAGAGCCGACAGCACGCTTTGTTATCTTTGGGGAAATATGAGTCATGTATCATGAGCCAAGCTAACTTTCTGAGCTTGAAATTCGCAGCACGCTAATGACCATCTGATTCAGTGAAGACAATTTATTAAAAACACAATCCAACCGTAATCACATGCTTTTTTGATTTGTTGTTCAAGTCATGTATGCATGTGCTGATACAAATGAATTGCTGCAATGTTACAGTGACGGCCCAATCAGAGAGTTTGATTACAGATGTTTCTCTGACCAAATGTTTGACTTGTTCTTGGACAATAAGAATACAGAATATATTGATCCTGATTTTCACAATGTTGACATTACCGCTGGTGCACTTTCACAGCTTACAATGTTGCACTGTTCAAATTCAAGTTGAAATGTCACTTCCGAGTTGGTTAATTTTTGATGCGTGACTGACTGAAGAAGCATGTTCAGGATACAGGTATCATGACGCAGATATTTTGTTTTGTGTAATTTCATCAATAAATCTGACTAAACATTCCTTTTTTCCAAATAATCATGCTATGGCCTGCCTTCTAGACCTATCCTGATATATTTTGGAAATATGAAGGGGAGATTTTGTGCTGGCTGTTTAAAAATTATGTTTTTGCTTTGGCAAAATTTATAGAAAAGACCTGGTATCTGCGGCAAAGTATTTTGTATCCCATTTTGTAGAAATGTCACTTCCGTGTTGGTTCATTTTGTCTATGATGCGTGACTGATTGAAGAAGCATATATTATATATACTCGAATAAAAACAGTATTATCCTTTCAGTTAACTTGTTAAACTTTATACTTAATACTTATAGATACAAAAATAATATAAACATAATAACTTTTAACATGAATTAACATAAGCATTATTATTTATATATTAAAATAAAATATGCCGTATGCCAACAGCGTTATCTAATGATTATTTATTCCTGCCTGCTGCTCAAATGATATTGCACACAGGGAGAGCGAATGTAAGTCTGTGCACACAACCCCCATGAGAAACAGTTAGCAGACTGTGCGAAGTGAGCTTCTGAAAAAACAGACGGGGAAAAAAGAAACTCTTCCCTTTGTTGCCCTCCATGTTTGGACGATTTCAGCTTAATTGCACCGAAATTTAAGCGTTTGATTGTGGATAGCCGTGGCCTGTGGACTCGGCCCTGCCTTTTGAAAACACGTCTGCTGGTCTGCGCTAATGAGGAGTCCGAAGAGAAGCAGGCAGCCGGCACAGGATGACAGAGCAACCACTTAGCACTGTACCCCCAGAGTCCCTTAGCTGGGGATGCTCTGGGACGAACTGTCTATAATTATCATGCAGGACTTCAAATGGGCTTTTTGGAAAGCAATAAACACAATTTGCCATGTGTCCATTATTGCAGGCTCATTGTTGATGTATAATGAACTAACTAGTTTCTGCCGCTGCTGTAGATGCGGTTGTTTTTTTCCTGTTTTGAATCCAGTGATTTGAATGCAGTGATGGATTGGGGTTCTTAAGCCTCTCCATGTACAGTCCATGGGCTGGAGGGCTGGATTTTGAGTGTCGTACAAAAGAGAAACAAGCGGCAGGGAAATTATGTTTTAAATTTGAAGTGAACTTTATCCCAACCCTAACAGAAAAAGTGCTTACATCCTCCGCCCCCAAAACAAAGACACCATTTAGAGAGTTTCAGCCTAAGAGTGAGTTTAATTGCTGAGATTTTTCCCCCTCTGTCTGGTTGCCTTGAGGACCAAATATGACTATGAGAAACATTCTACTACTAACCCCCAACCCCCCGCCTCCTGAAACTGTGTCTCTGTTTTGAGAAGGAACTCATTCCTGAGTAAAGGTGTCATGGAGGAATGCATTCACTGCAACACAGGCATTCTGAAGAACATGCTGATGTCATGGGAGAAGCAGCATGACAGAAACCACGCTTTGGCGGTGGGATGTACCATGTGAGGCTGAAACTCTGAACAGTCCTTTCCAAACACTGCTGTCGTGTTGGACGACCAGCGGAGAGGGAGTAGAGTGGTTGAGCCTTAACAACACGCACATTACTCGTCTGAGCTATACACAAAAGAAAGCAACTCAGACAAAACAATCTACAAAAACCCACCTTTGAAAGGGATGGTATTGGTAAACTATGTCTATGAAGCTCATGGACAAAACTGATGCTGATTTGTCCATGTACTTTGGGCTGAAGTGTATTAATAATTAAATATTAACACCACATGTGTAGCTCTACCGTATGCATTTTTTCACGTCTCAAAGCACGAAAAGGCAAAAGGTTACTTTCCATCGAATACAAGACACATCGAATCAATTCCAAACACACAGCGACCACACCAAGCTATTTAAGCAGCAACAGTAGCAGAAACCAGTTAGTTCATGAACTAAATTCATCCATCTATTCCTCACACACAAAAAAAAAACACCACAGCCCTCATTTTTTCCTGCTCAACTCTTTCATCCTCAAGCTTTTCTCCTTAGCTTCTCATGAGGTCATTCATAAAAGCGCATTCATTTTCCTCCCCATCATTTTTATATGTCTGTGCTACTGCTGGATGGAGACCTTGCAACAAAGGTCCTTGTCAAAGCTCAGGCTCCCTGCTCCAGCAGCCGTTATTTCAGAAACCACGACCGGCCGCTTATGAGATCGTATGAAGGACACTGTCATCCAGTCGTGAATAGAAAGTGTGTTGTTGTGAAGAAAAACAGCATCATAAAAAATGTGACTACTGTTTGTGGTAAGAAAAGATATCTTTCAGTTGAAGTAAACATTGTAAGGCATGTAAGGTTTGGCAAGACGGCTGTTTATTTTCTGTTCTAAGGAAGAACGGGAGAAATGAAAGCAGCATATTATCTTTGTGTGTTCTGCATTCATAGCATGATCGACTGCCAGAGTGAGCAAACGCTGAATAAAGAAGGCTGCTGGATCTTTTTCAAAAAGACTTCCGGACACAAAGCATGAACTGACTTGAATGTGAATCAGGTCTAGATAATTCTCTTTGCACATGCACAGGGTCTACCACCTATGTGTGAAGCCAGACTTTCAGGGCATCGTCACCTCAGGCTTAGAGCGTTAAACCCAAAATAACTAAATTAAAATTGAAAATTGTTTTTTTTTTTTCTTCTGTACTCTGATTTGTGTAATAACATTCTCGGTACGCAAAGGTGCAAAGGCTTAAGAACCAAGATACATTTAGAGACATTGAGAGAGAGAAAAATACCTCTCCCAGTCAAAATGGCATTTGTGGCTGGTAAAAAGTCGTCATAACATTTTGCGCACATATTAAGCTGGATATTTCAGGACATTTAAGACAGAAAAAAACAAGGGTCTGTTGGTATCTCTCCCTTCGAGAATAACAGGAAAGCAATACATGACCCCCCCCCCCCCCGGCCCTCCCTCCTTATTTAATTTCCGAGAGATGGACACGTCCCCTGTCGTTCTTGAGTTACTGCAGGAGTCAGGAAAACCATTACCGCCTAATTATAATCACACTGGCCAAGGCTCGGGTTGCACAGAGATTGATCCTACCAACAGATTCAATTTCCAATGAGAACAATTAGATGAGATTGAGATGGGACTAAAGAGTGTGTGTGTGTGTGTGTGTGTGTGTGTGTGTGTGTGTGTGTGTGTGTGTGTGTGTGTGTGTGTGTTCTGTATATATGTGCTGGACATCGCATCTTTGCACTTTTGAGTGTGTCTGTCTGTGTTTGATGCAGACTCCATTTAAGACACAAGCTAATGAGTGTATCAAAGGGTCATTCAACACATACAATGTTATCCTCGTCTGCCATCATGGTCAGGAAGTTCAGACCCGTAGTTATCTATAGAACAGGAGTGGGTGGGGGGGGATCTTTTATTCTGGAAGTGTATGAGAGTGCAGTGAATTTGTCAGTAAAAGTGCTTGCGTGTATGGTGCATTTATTTATGTGAATGTGTGTATGTGTGCTTACGTGATGCATCTGTATGTCTGTACATTATGCATTCGTTAGTGTTTGGTGTGTGTGTGTGTGTGTGTGTGTGTGTGTGTGCGCATGTGCGCGCGCACGTGTGTTGTAGCTTTGCACCAGTAACCAGTATCATTTGTGTATGTGTTTAATGCATCTTAACATTTGTTTGAGGTGCAATAGTTTGTGTTTCGTGTGTGTGTGTGTGTGTGTGTGTGTGTGTGTGTGTGTGTGTGTGTGTGTGAGCTGGTTGCAGTTTTTGCGACTCTAAGGATGGGTCACCTACTGTTAAGCCATCGTTCTCTTCTATCCTTCATCTTCTCTTTCTTTGACTGCTGTTTCTTTTCACCACCACCACCTGCAAAACAAGAAACAAACACACACACACACATACACAGACACACACACACACACACATACCCAATTACTCCACATGTACACCTAGGCAAAAAGGACAGTGCCTTGGCATGAAGCTAGTTCCAATAAGCCTGAGGCAATGCAGTCTCGATCATAGAGAATGCTCTTTCGGGAAGAGAAATGCGCCTGAAGATACAATCAGCCTTTTGTATGGTGTTTTATGGAGCCTGCAAAAACTTTAAGAGGCATTGGCTGAGCCTCTCCTAATAAATCACCTTTATAGTTCAACACCATTACTTTGATAGGAATTCAGAGATGTGAATAACAACAGCTATAACATTCTCATCAGGAGATGGGCTGGTGCACTTAAAAACAAACCTTTCCAGACACGGCCCCACAACAAAACCAACACAACACACAGAAAACAGCAAAGATTGAAACGAAAATAGTCGGTGGAGGGTACAAGGGAAAATATTTTGTTTTATTCTGTAAAACTCTATACAAAAACGTTGTGTGTGTATACTGTATATATGTGTGTGTGTGTGTAAGTTTGTGAGTGTGAGTGTGAGTGTGAGTGTGTGTGTGTGTGTACGTACGTGTGGGAGTATGTGTACGTGTACGTGTGTGTGTTTGTGTGTGTGATGCCAGCGGGAGGTATGGGTGTGTGTGTGTGTGTGTGTGTGCGTGCGTGTGTGTGATGCCAGCAGGAGGTATGGGTGTGTGTGTGAGTTGGGTCAGACTATATGTCTGCTCTCCTCCCTGTCAACATCCTGTGTGAGGATGGAAAGTCCTCTATCAGCACCAGCACCTGGGAGCCCCCTGCGACCACGCACTCCCAACAGGGCACAAGGACCAGAGGCCGACGCAGTGTATGTGTATGTGTGTGTGTGTGTGTGTGTGTATATATCCTCCTCACTACTTCTGTTGCTCATAATGCTGTACTGTGCTCTATTGTACTGAATGCTTATAACTCCATGTTTAGTTGGGTGTCTATGTATGTATAATTATCTCTCTCTCTCTGTGTGTGTGTGTGTGTGTGTGTGTGTGTGTGTGTGTGTGTGTGTGTGTGTGTGTGTGTGTGTGTGTGTGTGTGTCTGAGGACCTTACAGCAGTACAGTTCCCATCCCTTCCCCTTTCCTGGAGGATTTATCTGCACTGATACTAAAAGGTCTGCGTCCACAAATAACGCAGTCACCAAACTTCCTGTCGCAGATAAAAAAGCATGGGCGAATAACAGTGACACACTCCAGATGTATGTGCACAGTATGGGTCTGCTCACACAAGACCACACAGCATATTAGGTGTACTGGGGTACAGTGGTAGTGGTACCATCTTCGCAGTTCAGGTTAAGTTGAAGACTTCGCTTAAAGTTTGTGATATGAGAAGTCCTTATGCAAGTTGTTTAAGCTCATGAGGACCCTTAATTATTACTGTGAATAAAAATAAAATATTTTCAGCAAAGAACTGCATGAATACATTTAAGTCAACCACACAATATAATACAACTGTATAGAACACTGGAAAGTAGGCCTATGACAAAATATTTCCATTTTCAAAATATAATATTATTATATTTTGAAAATGGAAATATTTTGCATATTATATTATATTATAGTTATTATATTAGTTATCATTATTAATAATAATTATCAATGTCATTGTTAATTATTATTAATAATATTAATATTATATGATATTTAACAAAAAAAAGCATATACAATTAATAAATAAGGAATAAGACCCTGTGAGAAGATTTCCTTTATATTTTCTGCTGAAAAATGCAGAGAGGGGGGACTTAACTCTGTGTCTGAGAGACTTTAACAAGTCTAGGTAATAATGACGATATAGGTTCCATTTTATAAGCTACCATTATGCTTCTTTGATTTAGAAGTCGCTATTTGAGGCAACCCATATTTGGAACACATCTTCTATTTGAAAAGCGTTCAAATAAATCAATCAAATCACAGACCATCGATGGCAACAGATTGGAGGAAAAAATCTGCATTACAAATCTACATGAACAGCAGGCGTGCTGCAGATGACAGATGTGTGAAAATCTGTGTGTGTGTGTGTGTGTGTGTGTGTGTGTGAGAGAGTATGTGTATGCACGACTGTGCACATGTGTGCATGAATGTGTGTCAATGTATGTGCGTGTGTGCGTGTGTGTGTGTGTGTGTGTGAGTGTTTGAGTGTGTGTTCGCTCAGCAGTAATCAGCGGGCCACACACTTAAGAATAAAGAGTAGCCTGTGGTGCCTGCAGATGGCCGTTCTGTGGAGGATCGATGGGCTTCGCAGATTAAACTGTGCTGCACAGGCAGCAGCAAAAACACTTAGCTGGTGGGGGTGTGGGATAAAACACTTTCTTCAACAGTCAACACAGGCCATGTCTGACTTAATCTATGTTCTTTTGAACCGACTGATTTAGCTCTCTTCCTTCTTAATATCTCTTATTTATTTCATCAGATTAATCAATTGTTCTTTTAATCTTTAATGCACTTAACCTTTTTTTGAATTCTTTTATCTCCTCACTTGTATAAATAAACTTCCCTAGAGCAAGAAACGGCTTGGACGAGCATGGCGGTGAGGGAGGAGGGATGGGGCAGCCCGAGGAGAGAGTGAACGAAGAGAGCGCCACAAAGTGAGAATGGTGAAGGTGTGAAGAACGCGACATAGCAGGTGGTCTTGGAGGTAGCAAGCTCACAGTCGCTGTCAGACCTCCCAAGTAGTCTTTCTGTCCAGAGACAGGTGTGTGTGTGTGTGTGTGTGTGTGTATATGTGTTTGCAAAAAACAGTGTGAGTGTCTGTGTGTGTGTGTGTGTGACAGAAAAAAGAGCGAGAAAAAGCAAAAAGAAAGAGTAAGAGTGTGAGTATACGTGTGAGAGAGTGTATGTATGTATGTATGTGTGTGTGTGTGTGTAAGAAAGAGAGAGAGAGAGAGAGAGAGAGAGAGAGAGACAGACAGAGACAGACAGAGAGAGAGAGACTGTGATACCTCCACTGGGCATGGATGAGTCAGGGCCAGGCGTTCAGACACTTGGATGGATCTCCTCCACACCTTTAGGAATCTCAATGAGAACTAGAACACCGTGGAGGTGTCAACGCTGACTTCCTGGGCCGGTGTCCTCCGGTAACACCGCAGAACCAGGAAACGGCACCATGACGTCTCCTCACAGGAGACGGACTCCTTCTACTCCTTCAGTTTCTATTCTCCAATGCATCTAATGGCCACCTTAAACCAAACAACTTTGACACGATTTGGGAAAGATTCTTGAAAGATTGTAATCTTTTAACTAATGCTCCCCATTCAAGCTTTACTCAAAAGACTCCAAACTTTCAAGGATCTTTCCCAAATCTTGTCAAAGTTGTTTGGTGTAAGAAGGCCATTAGCTGACTGAACCAACAACCCCCAGGCAAAGGCCAACCTGGAGTGGATCTCTCACATTAAAGGGACACCAGGCAAGCCTGATGCTTTTTTTCTACGAAACTCCCCCTCGCTCGGTCTGAAGCTCTTTTCCTTTTCTTTGCATCTTCCGTCAAGGGTTTTCGCTGCTTCTTCGCCAACTCTGCCATTATACACACGTTTGCAACAATCGCTAGCTTTTCGTTAGCCTGCCTCTGTGCTGTGGATGCAGGATGTAAACTGATCCTGCTTCGGTCGGCGGGTACGATACACTGAACTTGCAAGCGGGATATTCTTCCTACAGGCAATAGGGGCGGGCGAGAGAGTCTTCATTCACCCTGTAATGAGTCGTTTAACCATATACCGACTTACAAAGATGAGTAATTCACATGAAAACGTTGACTGGTGTTCCTTTAAACTTTAAATATACTTACAAACAAGCTCAAAATCTTATCTCATTATCTCGAGATGTGTTTAAGGGCTTCGTTCACCTTTCATCATACATTCATAATACTAATTTTTTTTTAATGACATTGAATACCCTCTTCATCACTCTCAGCTTCATAGAGTATCAGTGGGTACTTCAATGTCATAGATAACTATTTAATAGTAACATTTATCACTATTACATGACACTATTGACAAGACCATGATATGCCTATTGTTTATTGTCTACTTTTAACAATGATCACAATATGAATGTGCCGTAATTCAACTGCGACAAAGACACCCTCATCGCTTAAACAATGCTATGAAAATGCTAAAAAAATTAAATCAGCTGATGCATTATGTAGCATAACCACTACATATAAAATATATAATTGCCGTCATTATAGTTATATTATGTATTCTTCCACTTCACATCCCTTCCCTTTCCTCTACACTTCAGCTCCACTTGCCTGACCCTTACTATCCCCCTTCATTCTCCCTCACTGACCATCTCTCTGGACTGATTAGAAATGTCCTTGAGAAAACAATCACAGTTAAACTTGCCTGGGACTGAAGCAATCATAAAAAAAGGAGAAACTAAAGGAAACTTTCTGCTGGTTCATTATCGCTCCTCCATGGCCTTTTACAGCATCCGGTGCTCATTTCACTCTCCAGTGCCCCATCTAAATGTTAGCCTCCACCCAAACCCCCTCCAATACACCTTGGCGATGCGGTAATTGCTACTGTGGCTCAGTGATTCATACAGCAGGGCTGGCTGATTTACTGCCTCTGTTACCGCGTTGTTGCCGTGGCTCGTTCACGTGGCAACTGGAGCTGAGGGGAGTAGAAAAGGGTTGCTATGAAACAAGCGCGCCGCAGTAAAAAGTTACCAAGGGCCACCGCTTCCTGGCGCAGGAAATCAAATCTAGCATGATAGGATCACAATATAAGACTGGGAGTGGGTTTGCAGGGCTGACTCCACCAGCCATCCCCCAAATACAGGCAAACGCAGTGCGCTTCAGATAAGAGAAAAGTCAGAGATCAAAAACGGATTTGAGCAACTTCTACCACTCACAAGAGCTTTTAAACTCACGAGAGCTAAAATGATAGGGCCATGAAATCGTAGACAATCAGGACATAAGGTCAAAAGGCATTTTTGTTCATTATGGTGTATGTGTAGCCTGACGAGCCAGACCCACATTAAAATGTAGGGTCTGGGCACTCACTGTTCGCAGTGCTCAGTCCGAGGGGCGGGATAATCGGTTGTCTTTCAAATTCCCTCTGCGCGCAATAGGACAGAGCTATGAGTCCCATGCGTTTTCCCACCAGCGGAGCTAGTTGGCTAGTTCAAACTTCTGCCAACTTAAAAAAGCTTAACTCGTGTCACGCTGTTCGCCAACAGCAACATCCATCTTCTTTGTTTTCAAGTAGCAGGGAATTCAAGCCAAACAGTTGCAACTCTGCCATCAATCATTATGTTAAAGGTAAACTATGCAGTATTGGCAATTTCCTTACTGTTTTTGCTTATTTCTCGCTTGCTCTGTTATGACGAATGGCTGAGAAACTCCATCGCTACCTTTTTCTAGCCGATGCCTGGCGTGTATGTGTATTTGAATGCAGTAAAGCAATTCGTTACACTCGTTATACTTCCTGACACGGAGGCCGTCGGCCCGCCGGCCCACAGTTGCAAGGGTGGTTTTTCTGCTCACAGGCGCTAGGGGGAAGCGAGACGGCCACCATTCAACCCGAAAAAAGTCATATAACCATTCCAATGACTCTGAAGCTGTTAAATGAAGGTAAATTAAGCTAAAAAACTTGCATATTAAGCTAAAAAACCTGCATAGTGTGCCTTTAAGCCCGCCTAACGTCTCTATACAGGATTTGATTGGCCTGATAGAAGTTTAATTTTTCCAGCTCACAAGCCAACGGAGAGTTGCTAGACTAGCCCCGCTAAGGTGCGTCTAGATTTCTAGGCTAGTGTATGTGTGCACTACAGAAAACAAGATATTTAGGGATATTTAGTCTACTTCCAAGAAATTCAACATGAAAGAGGCATCTTCACCAAATCCAATTTAAAAAAAAAAAAAATGTGAGGGGGAAAAAAAAAAATCATAGACTCAGTATCATTTACAGAAAATCTACAAAAGCATTTACAAAAACACAAACACACACTCGTATACATACTCATAATCATGCAACACTATGATCAGCGCATGTAGGCTATAGACTGTTGGAGGGTTGCCTGGTGCAGTCAGCCCCTAGGGAATGATGACCAGACTACATCCAAAATAGAGCAAAAAAGAAAGCGTGTGTAAAAGATATTTCTCGCCGATGCACAAGGGAAAGTGAGAGGGTGACAACGGGATGTGTGTTTATCTCGGAATGGTTGGACATAGAAGAAGATAACAAAACACACACACACACACACACACACACGGGGGGGATAAACACCGAGTAGACTCGCTCTGCACATTGCTGATTACACTGCTCTTTCAGTCCGGGGGAAAACCCGATAAGTACCGACGCACAGGAATAAACAGCAATGATAAAAGAGGAGAAAATAAAATAGTGATTTATTAAGCTCAAGAAATGGATGTTAGCGTGGGAGAACCACAAAAGAGAGAGAAAATAATAAATTGGTGCTTAACAAGTCCCTCTCTCTCCATCTGCTCTCTATTACTATCTGTGAGATAGAGCATCTCTAACATATCATTTTCTCTCTTTCTGTCTTTTCCATGTGGATCTTGTTATGCATGAGGAAATCCTATCTCTATGTGTTTAAGGATGCAGCAATGTAAAGCTTTGGATACTTCTTCTATAGATGAGTGTTAAACTTCTTTCTCTCTTTCTATCTAAAAAGGCAGACAGTCCCTCTCTCTGTTGAGTGGTTGCATCTACGAGCCAGACGCACTCATTCTCATTCCGTTGTTCCGTGGCTCAGTCTCGTTGTTCCCTGGTGACTGGGCTCTCTCTCCCTGGCCATCTGCTGCGGGTGCATCCTGGACAGACCGGCCCGTGTCTCTCTCCACCGTGCCCTCCCCAGCTGCCCTCCCAAACCCAATGGCCCTTTAACTCGTGTCAGACTAGCATCAACACCAATACGCAACACACACACAGTAACACGCCCCTCTTAATTGCAGATCCGCACACACACACACACAAACACTTCAGTGAAGAGCCCTCCTGTTTAGAAAGATTTCTTCAATATAACCTTATTTATCCAGCTTCATGTTTCAACAGGGGCTGAGGGGCAGAGGAGATGGCACATCCAAAGCTGGAGAGTATCTTTGATTCAGGGGTGGAATGGTTGGGGGTGGGGGGGGATGAGGGTTTAGAAAACCATTAGCAGTGCTAGTCTCCCATCCAGTCCACATAAAAACAAACAGCACGTTAAGTAAAAACCAACAGGGCAGTTATTTTTAAAAGCCTTGTTTTTCTTTCTTTTCCCCCCGCAGGAATGTTAAATGCTTCTTCTTGTGTTTCGGTCTCTTTTTTTGCCACGGAGGGGAAGAGTGTCTGCTTCCTTAAGTCTCGGGAGAGCTGATCGTGGGGAAAAGAGATCGGATTCAGGCCTCTCCTGTGCTTGTGGTGTTCCAGAGAGAAGGAGACAGATGGAGAGAGAGAGAGAGAGAGAGAGAGAAAATAGAGAAAGAAAAAAGGAAAGAAAGACAACGAGAAATAGAGAGAGGGGTAACAATAAGAATGAGACTGACTCGATACCGCACTCCCCAAGGTGTCACAGAAGATTCCTTCCTATGGGCCTCGTATTAAAGAAACGTCATGTCGACATGGAGCACAATCTCTCACGCTGTCCGACGCAAGGCGTGCTCTCCCCATCTGGGCCGAGCATGAATAAATCTGAATAAATATGCATAGATGAGGTCTTGAAGAGTGCTGGAACTGTGACTGATGGCTCTAATAATGTGATTTAAGGGTGCCGACGCTGCCTACTCTGTCACTATCAAATCCAGTTAGCGTCTCTGTTCTCCCAGGGTTCCTTTCACGCTCCGCATTGCACATAACACGCTCAGCAGCACTGACACGCTCTGGAACATGGTCTGTGTTTATTACGAGTTTTACCGTTGACAAATTAGGTTAATGGATAAAAAAAAAAAGACACAGTAAGCATACACAAGAATCTGACTCGATTACTGTGTGGAATATTATGTTATAATGATTGGAACCACACTCAGACCGTCCTAGGACTCTGGAAACAAGATACACAAGAGTAGCCAATAACGTGCCTCCTATCTGGAATATTCAGTCAGATTGGTTGTCCCAGAAACTAATGAAATGTGTATGCATTTACTGATAACGTGTGATTTCATCCGCTTCCCCCTGCAATAAAGATCTCTCTCTCTTTTTATCTCTCATCTTCACTGGTAAAAATTGTGGATCATAAAAGGACAATCGGGCTTGGACGTGAGGTGGCATGAAATAAGCTCAGATCACTGTTCACAGCATGTCTGTTCTACCCCCCCCACCCCTCAAACACACACACACACACACACACAGGCTAAAAATAGGCCACGCTGCATCTCCCTCCTCTCTCCCTCTTCACTCACACTGGAGACCGGCCCATCTGCGCTGCTCGGGCCTCCCCGAAAAGATGAATAATAAAAAAATAAAAAAATAATAAAAACGCAGATCTCTAAAGCTTGGGTGTGGACTGATGGTCAGGTCTTGACTATGCCCGTGTTCCTTGCCTCTTAATCTCACAAGGTCGCCAGAGGTGTACGCATTCAGCTGCAGGCCTTTGATAAATGGCTCCGTGGAGCTCGGCTTTGTTAATATTCACCAGCAGAACTAGGCAGAGGACAAGAGCGCCAGTCAGCGGGTTTGCCCAGCAGAACAGACAAATCACAATCACAGGCTTTTATGAGCGGCTGACACTTACCCACATGACTCATGCTAGGAGATGGAACTCCCTTTATTACTCAGCTAAACCCTACATTACATTAAGATGCCCTGACCTTTAAATGACAGTAAATGCTATTTGTGACATGGTATTATTATTTTTGTTATCAACCACTTCATTTTTGGTAAGGACCCTACATGGAGGACAGAGGACAGATTCCAAAAGAGTACACTTTCTGTGCCGCACAGAATATCTGAGTGTAAAATCCTTCACATACAGTGCACAGCATATGTCTCAGACAGACACTATGCCTGGTTGGATTTCCACTGTTTTGAGGCCTTAAATCCTGTTACTTGTAAACCGAAAGCTCTGCACTGGCTACCTGTCCACTCCATCAACTCCATCACATGTCTGTCCAGTGGAGCTGCCTGGGAGAGGGGGACGATCAGAGATAACAAACAGGTCATCCACAGCCCGCAAATGGACAGCCATTTACTTCAATGAGACCGGTAGGGTTGAGGCGCTGGTGCCGGTGGACAGGACAGCTGTTGAGCGTGGCAGTGGCTCAATAGCACATCGATGAGGCCCCAGGGTCAGTATAAAAACTGTTCTCCTTCCCCTGACCCCGTTTGCGTTCGATCTGAGCTGATACGATACAGTACAATACGATACGGGCATATTAACGAACACAACAAAGCCTCACCACAACCAAACCACACTCTTTCTACTGGTGCTTTAGATGGTAGAACAGGGAAACTAAATATTATTCAAGTGGCGGAAATGTAAAACGATGAATGCTTGTATCTGGAAGAAAAATTTTCTCATTTAAAGGTCCCATTACACCGCTTTTTTTCCACAATTTTAAATAGCTTTTTATTGAGGTCTTAATAAAAACATCTGTGTCATACTTTGGTCAACATACCAAAAGAAGGGAGCACTACAACACTATGTTCAACCCTGTCTGAAGTCAAGTCAAGTCACTTTTATGTATATAAGCTTAACACATTTTTGTATGCACAGAGTGAGAAGAAAAAGAGCCCTGTTCAGAGCACCCTTTCGTGTGCCTGTTCCTTTACAAGCATAACATGTTGCATAATACTTTTGCTTTTTACATTTTGATAATAGGTCTCGAACTTGTGGGATAAAAGCAAACTAAAAAGGTGATATTTTTAGTTATGGGACCTTTAAGCTCTGTTTTATCCCCAAAGTAAGCCAAAAGGACACCCAGAGAGCACATACCTCCACCCAGGTTAAATATGTCCTTGCACTGTCAATAAAAATGAAAACAATTTATGGAAAAAGAAGAAATGTAGCATTAACTGTCATACTTAAGGGAAACAGGAAAAAGAAAAGTGTTGAACAGAGTGGCATAGTCTAGCTAGCTGAAGAATAAGCAGCTAAAAGCCAAGTGAGAAGCCTGACTTCTCGTTAGAACTCACTGGAGGAGAACAGCTCATCTCAGTGAGGAGAGGTTTGAGGGACCTGACGCTGCCGTCCTTAATTAAGACACATAGCCCTCGGCTGCTCCTTCTGCAGGATTAAACATGCGAAACACAAAGGCTTCATTCTGATTACAGCTCCCTACTTCATGCGGCCTTAAAGCAAGCATACCATTTCAACTAGATGTACCATATAGCGGTACAATATAAAAAAAAGTATGATGTATTTAATTGTATTAGTTTGCTATGAGTTTCTCAGACACAGTGCATGCTCACCTCTTTTTAACCACTCACAAGAGGCTTCATCCGAAACCATTCAGCCCACTAACACGGCACCCATCGACTGCTTACTTAATTGGCCCAGACAGAAACCGAGTTCACAGACCAATCCATAGTCCACGACCCCCCCCCACACACACACACACACACACACATCCTGCCCCCACGATCAAGAGCCAGCAGCTGTGTCAGCTGGGTCAGGAGTCTCTCTGGAGCTCTTTGGCCAAGCTGTTACACACCTCAACTCGCCCACCCCCAAGCCTTTTCCAATGAAACTCATTCGCCACGACAGTGCAAGTCCCGTCTATTTAATTAGGTCCAGCCAGATTCACTGGTCCAGGCTTATTAATAGCCTCATTTTAATTAGCCCTCTCCAACACACTGCCCACTGGCCTTGTTTCCAGCTTTAAATGGACAACATCCTCTTTTTTTATTGCATGTCATACTTTATGCCACTCATTGCGACGTTTAATTAAAGACGAATTAATCTGAATTAGACTGTCAAACGAGGGCCACCACTGGACAGAGAAAATTATTGGCAAAGCCTTGCTTACAGCTTGAGGGACTAATCAAAGATTTAATAGCTGATGCCTCACTTCCAGTATTGCAAATTAAATCATGTCCATTCACCTGATGGTACAAATGTCTGGAGTAAGTCTAAAAGCAGATTGTAGTGCAACAAGGAGATGAAATTGTCAGCAAATGTGTGTGTGTGTGACTGTGTGTGTGTGTGTGTGTCTACTCATCAATCTATCTCATTCCGTTTCAATCAATGCAACTCTACCCAATTCTATTTTAGGCTCTATTCTAATTAAACAATTTCAATGATTACCTGTCTATAACCATTACTAATCAAAGGAAAGTAGGCGAAAAAGTGTTCAGTTAATGAAGCACTGGGATGCTACGGATGGCAGAAAATTTCCCAAACGCACTGATAGTGGAGCACAAGGGGGTTGAGGAGTGGAGCTGCATAGCCACCTGAATAATGAGAGCAAAGCCTGCCGGCGGAGGTCATCCGAGCGACCTTTCCAACAACACACACACACACACACACACACACACACACACTTGTGTGGAGGTCAGCCCTCTCCCCTTGGTTAGGCAACAGTGCTGACCTCAGAGCTGACCTGATTATAAAACCAATCACAACAGAAGCAGCATCTACATGGCACAACCAAGTAGCAGCCATTAAAGCAACACTATGCCGTTCCTTTAATGTAAAATATTATTATTATTATTATTATTATTATTAATAATAATAATAATATAATAATAATACATTTTATTTACATTGCACTTTTCAAGTAATAACAAAAGTGTTTTAAAGAGGAAAAAAAAGTATGATTATACACTGATAATAGAGACATTGGCACGGTTGGAACGCCTGGTATTCCACTTTGCTTAAGTGGGCAAATGGGTACCCGGTAAAAGTCCACTGAAAACTGACGATAAGGGGCATACCAATTCACTGGTAACTAAAACAATTAAAAAGCCAAAACGTTTCGATCACTTCTTTTCTTCATCTGGGCTTTAAAAAAAAATGTTTTTAAAAAAACACTGGCGACAGCTGATTAGTGGTCTGAGTCTTTGCTTGGGAAATCTCCAGTGAGCCACCCTCAGCCAACATCTGATGTGTCCCTGCACTGTAGCTGATGGACACAGGCCGATAAGAATCTCCACCTCAGCCACCGTTATTGTCTATTCCTCATGCTGACACAGAAACACTAGCCTACCTTGCAAATAGGCCCTTTTGGTTTGTGGTGAGGAAAGGAGGAGAGAGGGGGAAATGGAGAAGAATGAAAGAAAAAATGGGGGAAAAAAGCTTCTAACCACACAAGTCCCTAAGCAAGCATCGGGTTCTCGGCGCAGGGGAAACCAATAGCGTCAATTACCAGACGCCTGAGAATTCCATCTCCTTTGCCCTCCTCCTTTTTGTTTCATCCTGCCCCCCCCCCACCCCCGACACAATCATCCATCCATCCCCTCTTCCTCCAAGCACCCCCCACATCCCCCCGAGCAGGTCTCTCCGTCCGACCGTCACACTCGATACGTGAAGTGGCAGGAAGGGTGTCTTGGGAGCTGACTGACTGGAAGGTTAAGCAGGAGGTTTTTCGAGGGTCACCCCATGACAAAGATACCTCTAATTAAAGACCAGAGAGGCCTAGACATCAATGCAGTAGCCAGAGGCTCAGATCGACCTGCCCTGTTGTCACCTCAGAGGAAAACAGCAATGCTGAAGTAGCTGCTGATGTCTACAGACCAACAACACGCCAGTTTCCACATTCTGGTATACTTGACCTACTCAAGACATTTACCATGTGAATATTATCACAAACACAGTTTTCACAGAAATGGAGTCACCACCTACAAACCAACCATGGTGGTAAATAAAAATAGATGCTTTGGACCGTGACTGGATTGTAGATGGTGGATCAGTTCAGCATCAATGTCTACTCATTCCTCCTGCACACCATGTGGACTATGTGTACAAAAAAAGGAAAACAGCGCCTTGCTCTTCTAAGAAACTTAGGAGCTTTAACACCAGCCAGGACACAATGTCCATGATCTACAAATCACTGACCAAGAGTGTGATGACATTCAACATCCTGTCATGGTATGGAAACCTGAAAACAAATGAACAAACTGGAACCAGAAAGGCTCCAGGCCGGAAAGATCATTGGACACAAACCATCAACTACCAGACTTATTCAAGTCTTCATAAAAAAAGGCAACCCATGATCCCAATCATCCCCTCCACTGTGCTTTCCAGCTGTTGCCATCAGGCCGGAGACTTGCAGTCCCAGTAGCCAAGGAAAAATGGCTACAAGTGGTCCTTCAGCAGGACCATTAGCTGTGACCATCCTTAACAAAGGATTGCCTAAATAGTAGTCCATTGCAGTTAATTGTTAGATACTTTTAGATAGATAGAGATAGATAGATAGATACTTTATTGATCCCCAAGGGGAAATTCAAGGTCTCAGTAGACCACAGACATCACACAGAACATTCACTTACAGCAGAAAGGGTAAATATAAGTATACATATAACAAAACTCCACTGTACAATAGAGACAGTAGAAGATAAGAAAAACTAACAAAACTAAATATAATATATAAATTAAATTAAAAAAAATCCACAGTGTGCTTGAGGATGGTCAAGCATGAGACGCTTGCAGTGACAGGGCCGGGACTGGCCTGTAGTTCTGTGTGCATGGTAAGGTGCTCAAGAAAGTGAGTGTCATGGTGAAGGTGCAAAAAGTAGTCCAAAAAGTGTATTAAATATATCTTTTAACTCCTTTTAGTAGTGAACTGGACTGATCTTATAGTCTACTTTTCTCATATTTATTTATATGTATTTATTCTGTATAATGTCATATATGTTGTGTGTTTTATGCCACTGCTGAAGACAAATGTCCATTTTAAGTAAGTCTGATGGACAATAGAATAGTCTAAGCCTATACATGACATTCCTCAACTACACTGCCCTAAAGTATGTTGTTGTATGTTAAGTACAACAGGGTGCTGTCGCAAGTGTGACTGAAACATTGACAGGGTTATTAATTAGCAATGGTTTTCCTCCATGAAATTGGAGTTAAAAGTGAGTTGCCCGACATGATCTAAAGAATCTCTAAAGAACAAATAAGCCACCTACCATAGGCTCCAGTCCAAACCTATGAGCTACTCCCTTGCTAATCTTTAGTAGAAAAAATAACTAAAAGTTTGGAGAAACAAGAGAAGAAAAACAATAGCAAAACCTCTCTCTTCTTTTTTAAAGGAGAAAACATGATAATATGAGTAGGTTCAGAGGAGCCCCTCTACCTTGTATGCAAATTCGGAGCAGCAGTTTTATGCTATGTGAATGGACACACAGAATCAGACAGACAGACACACAGGCAGGGTAAATAGAGTCCCTGAGGTTGCCAGATCTGAGCCCAATGCAGGTCAAATCCACCACAGCCCTCCGCAATAGTAGGTCACAATACCCAGCAGTAGAAACCACTACAGTCTGAAACGCCTGTTCGAACTAGCTGAAAGTTCAGAGAAGTGTGCTTCCGGGGTTAACAGTGGCATGATCTCTCGTCAGGGAAAGAAAGAGAGAAAATTCTGGAGAGGAAAGCAGTCCATCACTACGGCAACAAGGTAGAAATTATTCTCAAAGGCCAACTCATTTCAATTTCACACAAATAATGAGCAGCCCAGTTACTCTTTCATTGCTAATATTGCTTTCATTAGTTTCATTCAATTTTGTGCTGGAAGATGCCAGCAGTGTCAGTTCATCAAAGATAGGAAAGGAGAAGCACAGGAGGAGGGAGAAATACACAAACTCATCACAGAGGGAAAATCACAGAGCATGAGCATTACTTACTCTGTGACCTGTAGGTGACCTGTAGCATCTTCACCAACACACACACACACACACACCTAAAGGAGTGAGCACAGTCAAAGCTCTCAAGAACAGGAGCTTGCATATGTGTATGTGTGTGTGTGAGCATGCTGAGGGTCATAGATGAGGATGCACACATGAGTGTGTGTGTGTGTGTGTCTACTCATACTTAAGTAAGAGAGAGTAAAAAAGCCTGCAAGTGTGCTAGTGAGAGCGAAAGTGGGAGGGAGAGAGAGAGAGAGTGAAAGAGAAGGAGAGAGAGAGAGAAGGGGAGAGAGAGAGAGAAGGGGAGAGAGAGAGAGAAAAGGAGAGAGAGGGCAAATAGGAGGGGCAATACAGGAGAGTTTAGCTGACACTTTTATCCAAAGCGACTTACAAAAAGGGAAACAATCAAGGTATTTGACTACTCGCATAAAAGTAGTGCAGCAATAAGTACTACTCGCATAGGATCGCATAGAAAGAGACAGAGATGGGCTGCTGCAGCAGCAGCAGACGAGTGCTATTCTAGTCAGACGGTAGCCGCGGGAGAGAGCAAGTCAGAAGCATTAAGCAACTCAAGAGAGCCGGCCAGCGAGTCAGAGTGGGCGAGAATGCTAGTGTGGTCCTTCCACACGTCTATGATGAGCTCTCGCGCGTCTTTACACGGGAACTGTCCCCCTCCGAGCGTGACAATAACACACACAATACAAACACTAAAAGACAGCATGACAAAAAATCACAGCGTTTAGAGAGCAGTTAGACCACCCTCGCTGCAGCACCTTGGGAAGAAAGGGTGAGTGTGCACCACGATGATGTACCTGACAGGTGTAAAGGAGGGAGGGGAAGGGAGTGTCTACTGACAAGGCAAAAGCAGTACTGCACACGCACACAAGGAAACCACAGTACAACAAATGAAGCTGTAAATGCTGATGATGTTGGATCCTGATTTTCATGCATAAGCTATATATATATATATATATATATATATATATATATATATATATGATTAAAAATATATATAAGCTATATATATATATATGTGACTGTGACTAAAAATAGCTCAGGTCTTTAACACTCACTGTAGTTGCCTCCTATGCAAGAAGATAAAAAAATGTAGGCCACTTAATGCTACAGACTTTGCTGAATACATACATTCTGCAAGGACTGTAGAGCTGGGGGTAATACTAAAGAGAATGTTTTCAGGTCTGGTACTGAATGAATTTCCAATGCCAATACTCAGCTCTTAAACCAAACAGGGGTAAACATTGTCCTGGTAAACACTGACATCTAGTGGGGAGCTAATATTATCACGTCAGAGCAAGGTAGTCCAACTATGATCATCTGAAAAACTCAATGGGGATGGCGGGTGATGTTCTCCTCCTTAGTCCTTAAAAAACTAATTGAGAGAGTGAGTGAGTGTCTGTGTGTGTGTGTGTGTGTGTGTGTGATCACAGAGGATGAAGTACCAGATACACACCTGTCTGGATAGCAGATGCTGTGGACTTAGAGGGCTCATCATACTTCAAAGTCTGTACAAGAGCCTCAGGTGTGATTTTTGTTCCAGCAAATATGCCAGCTGGAAATGAACTCTGCAGAGAATGAGAGAACGACCGGTCATCATCAATGTGTAACTAGGGTATCGTTTGTTGATAAATCTGCTACTTATTTTCACAATCGATAGTTACTCGATCAGAAAAAAAATGTCAGAAAGTGGTGAAAATGTCAATCGGTATTTCCCATTTAAGGATATGTTCTCACATGCCTTTTTTGTCCAAATATAGTCTGTAAAGCAGAACATGTTCCAGGTAAGACGCTGCAATCAGAATGATGGGCGTTTAATTTAATAGTTCACAACGCATAATGGATTAACGTTAACTGATTGCAGTCCTACCATCACGGTACTGGTAGCCCAATATGTGATTAGACTTAGCTGAGAAAAGCAGCTACTTCGATGCATCCGTATTTACATTACATTACATTTAGCAGACACTTCTTGTCCTAAGTGACTTGTCAGCTATATTACAAGGGATCACATTGTGCCCGGAGCAACTTAGGGTTAAGGGCCCAACGGTGGAAGCTGGGAATTGAACCGACAACTTTCAGGCTACTGCACGCTAGCCCAGCTCCTTAACCACTACACTACCACCGCCCCATATTTGAACTGAAATCTGAACTGAAGATGAGCATTCTCGGATATCCCAACGCAACCTACCTTTAAAGATAGTCCTTTGTTATTGTCGCTCTTGTTTGTTCTCTGGTTTAAATCAAATCCCTTGCTTATTCCAGGCAACACAAGTCCCTTTACTTCAGCAGGTAAAGGTGGTTTCTCGAGACCACTTTGAGAGTGGTCAACCTTGACAGCATCCTGGTGTAGCTTCTGTCGGATTCGCTTTATTTTCCCAACCATTTTGTTTCAACAGGTATTTAAGGGAGACCACAATAATACTTTATACACGTGTGAAACGTTACAGAGTCAGTTGTGTCTTATCCAGCATGTCTGTCTCCAGCGTGGTCGTGGTTTGTTGTCACACGGGGTGGTGTTACTTGATTTGTTGCGCGGTTGAAATCGGCTCAGTTAGTTCAGTTCCGTTTTTAAAAGTCACGTTTTGTCCCAATTAACGGCACCGTATTTATTGTTTAATTTAATAATGCTGAGATACATAATTTTCATATGCATAGAAATGTATAAGAATCTACGTGAAAACCGATTGGTCTACTTCCTGTTGTTTCCTCAAGCAACAGAAAGATTTAGCAGACCAGCACCAAAATAATTAATCAGTACAGTGTGCTGCCACCTGCTGACAAGAGTGGCATGACACCCTGTTCATTTGGATAAAGAAACGCAAGCAGGCAGATGCCGAAATGGCTGTACTGCACCGTTCCTATACTGTAGCCTACTGATCTTGACAGAAAAGTAGAAAGTCGCACAGAGTACATGAACAAAATGCAGTTCCCCGGATGGTGTAATACACAAGCAAACATCTCAAGCAGATATTCCAACACACAGAAAGCTATGGCATTTCGGAAACTGATCTTGTTTTGTTAGATGGATAGATAGGTAGATACTTTATTGATCCCCAGGGGAAATTCAAGGTCTCAGTAGCATACAGACAACACACACACATTCACTAACAGCAGAAAAAGTAATTAAAAGTATACAAAAAAAACACAACTAAGCAATAAGGACAGTAGAATAAAGAATATACTAAAATACAAAATTATAATACAAAGTACAAATTATAGCCTACTAATCAATTCTAAAAAAACAGTATCCACATAGTGGGTGATTAATCAATCAAGAGGCGCTTGCAATGACTGAGGCAGGGACTGAGCCTGTGATTCTCTGTGCATAAGGTAAGGTAAGGTGCTCTGTGTGAATGAGTGTCATGGTGATGGTGCAAATGAGTAAGTCAAACAGTGCAACAGTGCAAGAATATATCTATATAATAAGTCTATATATAAGTATAAGTATATATACTTTTTTGATCCCGTGAGGGAAATTTGGTCTCTGCATTTAACCCAATCGGTGAATTAGTGAAACACAAACAGCACACAGTGAACACACAGTGAGGTGAAGCACACACTAATCCCGGCGCAGTGAGCTGCCTGCTACAACTGCGGCGCTCGGGGAGCAGTGAGGGGTTAGGTGCCTTGTTCAATGGCACTTCAGCCGCAGCCCACTGGTCGGGGCTCGAACCAGCAACCCTCCGGTTACAAGTCCAGAGTGCTAACCAGTGGGCCACGGCTGCCCATATAAATAACTATATATATTAAGAAAGGTATAAGTGTGCCATGGAGGGAGGGGTTATGCATATGTGCTAATATAGCACACAAATAGTGAGGTAGAAGACAGTGGTAAAGTGGCTAGTGGACAGACAGTTCAAAACATGGAGGTGGTGAAGAGGCAGACAGACTATGCAGAGAAGTCTATTTCCCCTCTTCCCTTAAGTGAAGCATGGAACAATTCAATGGCCCTGTGGACGAATGACTTCCTCAGTCTGTCTGTTGTGCAAGGCAGTGAGCGAAGTCTCCAGCTGATCAGACTCTTCTGCTTAACAATAGTGCTGTGGAGTGGATGACACTCATTGTCCAAGATGTTGATCAGTTTGTTCAGGGTCCTTTTGTCAGATATTGAAGTGATGCACTCCAGTTCAGCTCCCACTACAGAGCCAGCTTTCCTTACCAGCCTGTCAAGTCGCCCCGCATCCTTCTTCTTTGTGCTTCCTCCCCAACAAACCACTGCATAGAAGAGGACGCTGGCAACAACAGACTGGTAGAACATCCTGAGGAGCTTGCTGCACACATTGAAGGACCGCAGCCTCCTCAGTAAGTACAGCCTGCTCTGCCCTTTCTTGTAGAGTGCGTCAGTTTTGGCTGACCAGTCCAGTTTATTGTCCAGGTGGAGACCCAGATACTTCTAGGTGCTTACCACCTCAACATTGACCCCATCAATGGAGACTTGTAGCAGAGTGGGCTTAGACCTGCGGAAATCCACCACCATCTCCTTGGTCTCCACCTTGTTACCACATAACTGTTCCCTTAAAGGTCCCATGGCATGACAATTTCACTTTATGAGGGTTTTTTGTAACATTAATACGAGTTCCCCCAGTGGCTAGAAATGGTGATAAGTGAACCAAGCCATGCCTATCCCGCCCGGTCATAGGGGGAAATGTTACCTCCCCTTTCTTCTGCTTTGCCCTCTCATGAGAAAATGAGTTACGCCCACTGTGGCTGCCAGCATATTGTTTTTCCTCAAGAGACATCATGGCTTGCAAACGAGCGAAGCATGCCAATTGCTCAGTGTTTGGATGTACAAATGATTACAAAAGTCTTTTTTTAGTTCCTTCATCCGAGCCTCTGAAGAACCAGTGGGTTCATTTTATTTTATCTGGAAATGCGCTGACACAACTTCCCAAAGACTGTTTCCTCAACTTGGGCCAATACAGAGCTGGCCATGCTGAACGTCTGAAAATAATGTCTGGATCAGTACCAACTCTCCTTGACTCAGCTAAAAGACAAGTATGTCAACTAACGTTAAGATTTAGTTTTTGACCCTACATAATCACAGTAGACTCAACTCGAATACTGAGGTGATCTGTTTCAATACTGTGGACTACATTTTTCAGTTATCATATGAATTGTATCCTCCAGTCAGTGCGCCAGGATGTCGCTCATTATACCCAGGTCAGCCATCAACATTCCAGAGTGTATGGTAGTAGTTGAATCATATGAATAGTGTCCTCATGTGCACCTGGCTGTCTATTATTCTACACCACTGGCACACATTAACACCTGTATCCAGGTCAGCCATCAACATTCCAGAGTGTATGGCAATAAACCTCATGTTTTCCCCTTCACACCTGATTCAAATCAATGGGTTATTAGTAGGTTTCTGCAGAGCTTGATGTAATTGTAATGAGATGAATTGTAAGAACTTCTAATATAAAGTATAAAATATATAAACAAAAAAATGATATAATATCATTGTATCATTTCATAGATTGTTCGGTTACGGGTGTAACCTTTGTTCTCTGAGTGAAGAGACCGTTTGGAGGCGTGTGCCGATTAATATGAAGCACTAGTCCCACGCCACGACCTACTGGATTGTGCAATGTGGATACTGTTTAAGACACACCGGTTATACCGGCTACGCCCTTGATAAGTGTTGCATAAAACACCTGTGCTGGCGTGGGACTAGTGCTTCATATTGATCGACACACACCTCCAAACGGTCTCTTCACTCAGAGAACAAAGGATATGGCCCTTTCCATTAGACTCGTAATAACGAAAGGGCCATTACACCCATAACCGAACGTTCTCTGTCGTATTGAGACTATCTCTCCACCCATTACATATTCCATGTATGGGGAACCTCTTTAAGACACCCTGTGAGGAGGCCGTGCGGACCTAGTGCAAATAGATAGATGGATGGATGGATGGATAGATGGATAAATTAACTATTTACAAACCCCCAGGCCTGATGGCACTGCCAGACAGAAGTTTTCCCTGCTTTAAGCCCAACCTGGTAGCCTGGCGGGCCATCCTATATAATTGAAATGTATAGTCTGGAATCGACCCATTCACCTCGCTTAATCCAAGGGGCGGGCAGAGAATTGTCTTTCAAACTGCCTAGGCATGCAATAGGCCAGCGCTACGACCAATCAGAACAAAGAGCAGGATGACGTGGCCAGAGCAAAATGGCAAATACATCCTTCTTCGAAAGGAATGACTTAAGTGCATTGTGTTGCTCAACTTTTAAAGAAAAGCACAACTCCTCCAAAGTTGACGCCAACGCCGATTCAAACAACCGCTCTGCGTTCGCCATAGCCACCTTCCTTGTTGTTCACCGTCGCAGGACTGTCGTCATCCTGTTAAGCCCGCCTTAAGACTCTCTAACAAAATAGAGTGCTGTTATTGGATGACGTCCACGGCGTCAGCCAATAGAAATCCCAATGGTTTGCTACTAGACGTACAGGCTGAGCAAATTGATTTGCCGCCGCTAGGGTGCATCTAGATTTCTAGGCTACCAACCTGGGCCTACCAACCCCGCAAGACGCAAGGGTGTAGCGGAGGGGTGAAGAAACTCAGATACTTGCCAGACTCAAGGCTGCATGAGTTGAAAAAAAAAGATAAACTGGGCCCCTTGGGCCTCAGTGTTGGCAAGAGTAACAAGAACACAAAAATAAGGCTCCCTTTCAGGGATGGGTTGCGGCTGGCACCCGCTCTCCAAAGGATGGGCTAGCTGCTATGTTAATTGAATAGTATTTCACAACGGTTGAGGACATTGACCAAGTGGCCACTTTGCAGACATCCTGTAGAGAAGCACCTCGCCATAGTGCCCATGAGGTTGCCATGCCCTTTGTTGAGTGAGCACGGAGCCCTGGTAGAGTTGGGCCATCTGTTTCTGTGTAGGCCTTTCGGATGGCCTCTACAACCCATCTGGACAGCAAGGCCGTAGTCACCATAGACATTGAGGGGGACGTGTCCCCCCCAATATTCAAATATGACCAAAATGTCCCCCCCCAATATACGGACATAGAAAAATAAATAAAGATAAAAAACTCTACAGGAAACCAACAACCACCACCATCTGAAATGTAATCAAACATAAATAACGCACAAATTAGTGACCTAGTGATGGTTCCAGAGTAGCCTACACCCCTGAGTGGTTTGACCTGGTGGTTTTCCGTTTTTCTAGGGTGACCTGATTGTGTCCTCTTTTTAGTTTGTGAAAAAGAGGACATAAGAGAAAACACTGCCTCAAAAGGCTATTTTGAACTTATTTGTGAACGACAGAGAAAAACGCAATGCAATTTCGCTGTAAACACGTTTGAGGCTCTAGAATAACAAAATTCTGGAGGATTTGTAAGGTCTCAAAGAGGACATGTCCTGGAAAAAGAGCCCATCTGGTCACCCTAGTTTTCAAAAGCTTCCATTTCCTGCACCCTACCAAAGATCCTTGATTACTGTACTAGCTCTGCTTTAACCCTCTCTGACCCTACTACGGTGAGGTAGGGCTGGCAACAATATCGCAAAAGCTCACAATTCTCACAAAACTTGTTGGAAAGGTGTAGCACAGGCTAAGGAAATCCCATACATTTTTGGAGCCGATCAGACTCAAAGGGAACTTTGAAACATTTTCCATATTGTAACCTATTCTCGCAAATTCGCAATGATAGCGAAAGTGAAAAGTTTTATTTTAAATGATGAATTTGTGCAAGCCTGTGTCATTCATTTCTGTCTTACAACATAAATAATGCATTCATATGCTAGTACTAATGCCAGGAAATACCCTGTTTATAGGCATCTTAGAAATGGTTGTTGCATCTTGCATATTATTTAGATGCGCACTCGATCGCGCATCCATGCAGGCAAAACGTAGGAATCAAATGTGGCGATGGCACACAAGTTGGAAAAAACGTCGTAACAACTTGTTTGTGATTTTTAATAATATTTTTTGCATGGCCCTCAGACCCCACCACAGATTTGGTCCCCCCCAATGTTGACATCATGACTACGGCCTTGCTGGACAGCCTTGACTTGATACAAAAAAAAAAAACTCACTGAAGAAGAAGAACAGGCCAGTGAACCCTTCTTTTTCTGTGAGTTTTTTTTTGGCAGTTGGCAAACGGAGTGCATTACCACCAGGGCTTGAAAACGAAATTATTTTTCAAACGTTCCGTTCCGAACGGTTCAGATAGGCCTATGTTTAACGTTTTCGTTCTTGCATGCGTTCCGCCACCAACATATCGGTCCTGAACCGGTTCGGAACGCAAAATATCGTTCGTTCTTAAAGTTCCGGCAGTGTTTGGCGGGACTATCAAGTCTATTTTTGTGGACTTTACCTTAGAATAGACGTAGGCTACTAATTATTTCCCCTTGATTTAGCCTATACCGTAGCTATGGCCAAAAATAATAAATCACAGGCGGCATCCAAAAACATTCAGATGGGCTATCCATCCCATAGCCTACAGACTTACTGTAGGCCTAACCTATGCCTATAAATAATTTCTTATCAAAAATATTTCTGGATACGTGCTAAACTCCTTACCTGGTTGTAGCCTTTTGGAGTTTTATCCATATGGAGATCTTCAAAGGCTTGCGCTATAATTCCAACCCTGTTTATAAACGAACCTGTCTGTTGCTGACAAGGCCTCTCTCAAATTTCCTGTTTAACTCTTCTAGGCTACATAGAATAGGCTATAATTGTGCAAACATTTCAAATCCCGACTTTAAAACGACAAGGCGTGGACAGGCAAAATAGGCTATTACGCATAGGCTACAAACAATTTCCAAATCAGTTTCAGTAGCCTACGCCAGTGTTTCTCAAACTTTTACAGACCAAGGACCACTTAACCATTAGAAAAAACCTCACGGACCACATAGCTAATAGACACAATAGGCCTACTCACTGAACCCACCTTGCTTATTGTCTTTGCACCTTGCTTATTGTGTCAGAGGATTCATATGATTTAAATTGGCATAGCTTACATAGGCAGTATTGCAGAACTTTGGATTTACATACAAGTTGGTTCAATATTGCAAACAACGCATCTATATTATTTTTTACAACAGCTCGCGGACCACACTTTGAGAAACACTGGCCTACGCTACGAGCTGGCCTAAGATCCGAAGTGGCAGACGGATAGGTTACACTACAACAGCAAGACAAAATATACCCATTTGGACCAAAGGTCCATTTATTCGTTTTTTTTTTAATTTCAAACTGCAGAAATCAAATTATTAAGCTGTTATATAGAGAACGAAAAAAAAACCGTTATTAACCGGTTTTGTGGATTTCAGAATAACGTTTCTGTTCCGGAACAGTTGAAGACCATTTTGTTTTCGTTTCCGTTTCCGCTCCTCGTAAAATTCCGTAAAATTCCGTTCGTTTTCGGTTTTCGTTTTCGTTCCTTGAACCGGTTCGGAGCCCTGATTACCACCACCATCTGCTGGACTGAGGTGTAATGGCAAGTGTACCCCTCAGCCTCGTAATGGCCACCGGGTAAATAAGGCGAATTTGGAAGAAAGTCCAGGGCCTTTTTTTAGTCCCAGTCCGTCCCTGATTGGTTCTACCTGTGCACGTAACACTGGTGATTTCACCAATTAGCTGATCCACTTGGCTGAAGAGTTGTGGTAATTAGAATCAGCTGGTTTAAGTGAAGGGTTGGCACAGATATGTGGTAGGACTTCTACTTTCTGAAGCTGGACTTTTCCACCTCTGGATGTAGTGAGCAACTTCCAATTTCGATGTCCTGCGCTAGCTAGCGGCTACATCATCACAAACCTCCACCGCTCTTCCGCAAACCACTGCCAATGCTAGGGCTACCAGCGCCGTGAGTACGCCTACAATGAAGGACATCAGACAGCAAACTTTATGCCCAAGTTAAACATTGCGAGCTAACTACTCAAAGGTAGACTCTCTCTCTCTCTCTCTCTCTGTCTCTCTCTCTCTCTCTACTCCTACCTTACAGAGCCTTTATCTCGCTCTCAGTCTGTCATTCTGTATCTCTGTCTGTCTCTCAGTGTTGGGCAGCTTTTGATTCCAGTGTTCAAGTTAAGTTATAATTACCTTGTTAAATTGTGATGAAATGTGTTACTCCTTTTGAAAAGGAATTATTATTTTATTACTCTACTCGTCACTTTACTTTTGCCTTTTTACAGAAGTCCTTTAATTAAACATTTCTGTTTTTAAACTTTTTCTGATTTTCATTTGTCATTTTGTCTTGATTGAGAGAATGATGGTGAAAGAAAGATTGTAGTGCTGGAGAAGTGGTGTGTGCTCTTCCTACACATAACAATGAAATAACGTTTTGTCTTGGGTTAGGATTAAATAACAGATAATTGTGTATAGGTCAGTGTTTTTATTGAAGGAAAATAGTAACCAAGTATCCAGTAACTGTAATAATAGGTACTTGATTTGAATTGTAAGCATTGCTACACTTCCTTACTCAGGAAGTTAAGTAACAAAATGACAGTAATCTGTTACTTTATAATTTGTTACCCCCAACACTGAATTTCCAAAGGTTGCAGCTACAGTTGCAGCTCAAAGTCACGTTGGTATTAAAAAATATTGTGAAGGTATTAAAAGGTATTAAATTCAACTGAAGAATTTCTGTATATACCCTGCTGATGGACAGATAAGTTGTGCAGCTCCCCAATTCTCCTTGTTGAGCAGACTGCTAGAAGTACAATAGAGCAGTCTTTAGTGATAGCCACTTCAGCTCGACTGCCTCGATTAGTTCGAATGGGGCATGCTGGAATTCCCCCAGCACTCTTACCTAAGGTGCCAATGGCACCATTGGTACCTTAGGTCGCACTGTTTGTCGCTGGGCGCCATTCAAGAATTGTGAAATGAGGGCACAGCAGCGTCCCTACTCGTGAAGCCTTAATTGCGGATACCATGCCTCTGAGGGGGGCAGCGGATTTAACCTGGCCCAGCTGCTCTTGCAGGAACTGTGGGATATGCTGTGATGTGGAAACGAGGGGGTCCACCTGATGGACTTCGCACCAAGAGGTAAACTTGTCCAAACGGAAGGCATATGCCGCACGGGTAGAAGGTGCCCTTGCCAACTCCAATGTTTGGATGACTGGCTCCGGCAAGCCTAGGGCCCTGAATTCTGCCCTTTCAGGGGCCATGCCCACAGTTTCAGGCCCAGGTCTCCGAATAGGGAGCTCCACAAGGCTGAAAGGGGGAAAGGCATACAGCAGGCCTTGAGGCCACTGGTGAGCCAGAGCATCCGTCCCTAGTGGTGGGTTGTACCTCCCCAGGGAGAAGAACATTGGGCAGTGAGCTGTCTCCCTGGAGGCAAACCGGTCGGCTACTGTTTGTTTAGACGTTTTAAGTGTGCACTTCGTATTTGAAATGCAGCATATGCATGTTGTTTACTAACTTTCAAACGGTAGCACCTGTTCCTTTAAAACATATCCAAAAGACATTTTCTTGCATTAGTAGCCTATTGGCTACTTATTCTTTAATTCAGATTGTTTTAGGGCAACGGGATTATTAGCCAATTTCAATTGGACAATTTGACCGGAGGGATTTAATTTTCTCAGACATTTCTTTTTTTTTTTTTTCGGCCAATGTCCGGCAATTACCGGACAACGGAAACCCTGCTCCAGATGGAGCCTCCACTCTCCTGGCTGAGGGCCTCCCCTGGACAGCAAGTCCACCGCAGTGTTCAGAGGGCCCTGCAGGTAGGTGGCTCTTAGAGAAACGGCCCTTGTCTCATGGCTAATGTCCATAATTTGTGGGCCAGCTGCCCCAAGTGGGGAGAGCCCAGTCCCTCCTGTCAGTTGACATAGGCTGCTGCTACTGTGATGTCGGTCCTGACTAGTACTTGGCAGTCCTGCAGGCGTGGGAGGAATTGTAGAAGCACAAGGTGACCATTGATCGAGACCAGATCGAGACCATTGATATGTTGTTTCAACTGTTTGCCGGTCCAGGCACCCCGGACCACACAAAGTCACCCAAACTTTGGTCGACAGGGGAGTCAGGGAGGTCGGGAGATTGATGCTGCCCTGGAGTCCAGGGTCATGTTGAGGAACTGGGTGACCTGTGATGGTTCCAGTTCGCTCTTTTTTTCGTTTATCTGCAGCCCCAAATTCCTGATGTGCCGCAGCAACCTGGAAATGTGGTCGTGGCACATCTGTTGTGTTTGGGCACATACCAACCAACAGAACAACTGGATACACATACTGTAGGCACACAGCTATCCTTAAAGACTCTGCGGCCCCACTTTAGAAGTGAAGGTATGTACTTGCCACCTTCACTACATTTACTTTTGATGTAGTTAGTACGTATTCTGGCGTTTCTCTTTACTTTCATTATGTGTTGTTTCATTAGACTAGTAAAATACATTTTGGGCGCAGGTGTCCAGGCAACTGTCTCCTGCAAAGATTTCAGTGTTGGGACGTCCAATGCAGACCCTTTGTGCCCGTCATCGACACCTATAGAAAGACCATCCAAAAGACCTCGTATAGACCTCGATGAACAGCTTTAAACCCTACGTAGTGGCCTTCCTCCTCAGGAAACTTTGAGCAGATGCGCAGGATCACCCAAGCTAGAATAACGGCCCGGATTCTGCGTCCCAGGATCCCCCAGCACCAGCTCACAAATGAAGAATAGAGATACCTGTAGCAACCGAACAATTGATTCTGATATTTAGGCGACTATTTATTATTGATTTGTTATTGTTACAGTATGTAAACAAATATTCATATGCTCCTATGGATCATCTTCAATGCTTGTTTTGTATTTCCTCTGTAAATAAATCTTGACACTGTCTACTCTATTGAATGAAAATTAGGCAGATTTGTTGGTGGAATAAACAGTCAAGACTCAAGACAAGACTTTATTTATTATTTTATTAACTTATGTAACAAAGCACAATTTACTGATGTATTCCTCTCAAATGTAGAGGACCGTAGTCAGGTCTGTATATTTGGCCGACATTCTACAGAGAGAACATTGAGGCCAACAGGCTCCGCTCCAATCCAATTCAATTCAATTAAAAAAACTTTATTTATCCCTTCAATTATCCCTTTTCAATTTTCCCTATGCAGGCATAGTGACATAAGACATAACACAACATATAAGACAGGACAAAAGAAAGAACAGGACAGACAGGAGTGTAAGAGGGGGGGGGGGCGGGGTTAGTCCCAGGAGATGGAGCAGGAGGGGGCTGGGAGCATATTCAAGTTCAAAAGGTGAATAGCCTCAAAAGTAATCCAGGATAGTCAACCATACATGTGAGCTGTTCTACGACCTCCTGTAGTCTAGAATTAGAAATGTTAAGTGTCATTTTTAAGCACAATTAGTTGTCAAATAAGACAAAGTAATTTCCAATTTAGTGGTGAAAATGCTACCTGAGGTATCTCCAAGCATTCTCAGCTTCTGTGGCCATGGTAGATAGTAGCACATTTTTCACAATGGCACCTAACCAAAAAATATAGGTAGATGTAATAATGGCAGGTCAGGTCAATAGAGGTCTGATTAATATAGTGGCTCTGGTTAGTGTCTATAGCTGATATATATATATATATATATAAAATATGGGTCAGTGGTGTAGTCTAGTTAGCTGTAGTGGATATACTGTGATGTAGTAGTTAGCTGTAGTGGCTATACTGTGATGGTGATGCTTTTTAAGTGGGTATATTGTGTAGTCCCGCATATCACGTAGACTACACCACTGATATGGGTTATGTGTAACATGACTTCATATGCGTGGACATGGAGAACTTTGTCATTAAAAAATGATCCAGAGTAGTCTTCTCTAAACTACAGCGATTATCGGATCGCCCCCTATTACCACCAGCCCCGTGTTTCCGTCCTCTTACGTGTATGTGTCACTTACTATTCATTTCTATACAAGCCAAGACGGCGGATTCCTAAAGAAACGCAAGCACCCACACCATAAGTGTATCTAAATTAGCTATGTACCAAAAATTACATTTTACCGTGACTCAAAGAATTATAAACAGTCTTGTAAGACTGCGTGTACAAATTCGGTTGGAGCTCCAGTGGAATTCTGAGGTAGCAACGAGAATTCTGTCTAACGGGCTCTGGTCTAACCGTTCATGTGCCGTTGAAAGGGTGGGAGTAGATGACCCACCAGGCCAGCACTAACCTCCGAGCGCAGTAAACAAAATCGGATATTTCAGGCAGTAAAAGCCCCGGTAAAAACCAAACCAGATTTTGTTCAAATCTACACACCTATGGCTACTGACAAATGTAAGGTTAATTTATCAAATTTTATTTTGAAGTATTAAAAAACATCGTTGTTTTAGAACTTTTGGATGAAATGGGTGATAAATGGAGGTGTTACTGATATAGATGCTAATTCAGCTTTAGAACGATAGCAAATCAGAGCAACATAAAAAGCCAACAATGTAGGCTAGCATTAGCTACACGATAATAACTGTAACAGCATACATAAACAAACCAACTAAAGTACCGTATCCAAAAACAATATTTTAAACAAACCAGTCCTAAGACGTCCTACTGTAGCCACTGAGTTTCAACTTCAGGTACTGCTCCATCCGTATCAGATTCTGGGTCAAACTGGAAAGCTTGCGATAAAGCCATTGCAATATAGCCTACTGTAGGCTATCCACTGTAAATATTAGTGCATGGTACTGTGGCTGCAAGCTGGTCATGGCCACACCCCCACCCTCCACCTTGCCCCGCCTCTCTCCTCCTCATTAGCATTTAACGCTACAGACACAGAAATGGCACGTCCTAAGAAAAGCTCATTGTGGGACTGGTTGTGGTTGTAATTCTGCACCATGGCTGAATTTTGGGAAAGAGACTTCAGATACAGTATTAGGGGACCACTAAGGCCTATATAAAAGCATCCAAAAAGTAGCATGTCATGGGACCTTTAAAATCACTTGATCAGGAAGCTGTGTGCAGTCATTGGAAATAGGCTAAGTTATTTTTTTTATGTTCTTCACAGAAAATGAGCCAAGGCCAATGAATCTGAGTTTGAATAAATATTTTTATAACTTATAACAAGGGGCCATGTCAACCCATTCCATAACCACTCATTTCATGTATAGCGCCACCTAGTTAAACACAAAAAAGTAAAAATGAGGTGTTGTAATCGCAGGTATCTGTGACCTAACATAGTCAAAACTGCACGAAATTGGAAGTGTAGGATCATTATGACACCCTCTGTATGCACGCCAAGGGCAGACACAGTTCTCTGTGAATATCTTGAGAACTGTAGGGCCTAGGATGACCATTTTTTTCCGTATGTTTGCCTCCAGGGGTCATGTTAACCCATTTCATGTGCACACATGTGCACAAACAGATACACACACACACACACATACATTCACAGTAATCATACGTATGACACATACTCACACAGTAGACATATGTACGCATGCATGCACAGGCACATACGCAGGCACACACACAAGCACACACACACACACACACACACACACATAACATAAACATTACATTACATTACATTTGGCTGACGCTTTTTAGCCAAAGCGACTAACAACATAGTAAACAGTTTAAGTTTTAGAGCAGTTCTCAACAATTTTAGGACAATTTAAAAACATTAGAGTACAGTAAGAATAAGTGCATCAGTGAGTGCTGTTTTTAACAGTTACTTGTCAGTAATGTAAACATGTACATGCACACATGCACACAATTAAAAAAATTCTCAGAATTATGAACAGGCAAGATGGAGGTGGGGTTGTATAAAATGAATTTTACATGTGAAATCTATGAACTAAACATGTTTTGGTACTTGACAACCAGCCCAACTGAGGAGGTCAAAAATCCTGGGCTGCTCCCCGAGATCTCGGGGCACTGTCTCTGAATGTGTCCCTGATTGGTACCAAAATAATCTACTAGGCTTCTGCTTTCAAAAGAGGTCAAGCACTTGAATATAAGTCAAAGTATGTTAGTAGGCAGTGTGCAATTTCGAGCAAACACCCAAAATGGGGGGTGGGGGTGGTAAGTGTAATGATTTAGGCATAGGTTACTGTAGCCTAGTGTTCCTGTGTTCTTTCTGTATTTTCTGATTGTATTTGGCAAAGATATGAGAGATGAGTGTGTGTGTGTGTTTCAATAGCCAATGACAGACCTGGTAAATGACATCAAGGTAAAATGATGTCAGTGTTGTTTTTGGAAAAGGATAGAGTCGAGAGGACTTTTGTTTTGAAGAGTCTTCCATATTGAAAAATGTTTCGGGTTTTCTGGCTTCAGTCAGTCAAGCTAACATCTAGCTGGTAAGATGTGAAGATGGCGGAGCTTCAAATGCTATTGGAAGAGGAGATTCCGGCTGGACGAGGCGCTTTACTTGACAGTTATGCCAATCTAGAAAGAGTCGCAGAATACTGTGAGAGCAATTATATACAGGTATGGATAAGATTTGTGATCCTAAATGTACGCGCAGTGCTGAAAGGCATGGCTGTGAACGGAAAGACGTCCAGCCTTCATTAGCTTGCTAAGTTACCTAGCTAGCTGGCTAACATTTTGCTCATTGGTGTCCTTTGCTATTGACTACTGCCCATTGCCCTCAACAGATGTATCCAACGTTAACCTCATGGGTATCATCTTAGCAGTATATCATAGAAGACGCGTTAATGATCTCATTTAGATACAGTGCTGGACGTAAGCACGAGTAACTTAACGATGTTTAGCGGGGTAGCCATCTTGGGTAGAAGCTAATGGTTGGCAGTCATTGGTGTAACGTTATGGTTAGGTAGCTTGCTAGCTGACAAGCTAGGAAACACATGATAATGGTAATCTAATGGCTAGCTAGTTCGCTAGCCAGAACAGTTGCTAGCTGGCAATAAATGCAATGGAAGCAGTTCCCAGTATGCCAGTTCCCAGTTTTAAGATAGCGTTAGTTGTCATTGTCCACCTCATAAGTTTTATAATAAACATTGCAATCAAATAGTCTGCCTTGATTAGATTATTAGACAACAAACTGTAACGTTTACGATATGGCGAGAAAAGTTCACCGTGTTAGGCAAGCACAGTCACCATTCACCAAGTGGCTAGGAAGAACAGCAACAAATCTTGTCCGTAAAGTAGATGAATGTTCCGATAGATTTGTCTGATAAACGTAAACATTTCAGTTGCGACTGGTGCAGGACATATAACTGGTTGTTTGTGTGTGTGGTAAACGTGCAAGTAATTGGTGTTTCTGGTCGTAGATAACATTACTAACGATATCACCAATCATTCGCTCGTCTATCCAGTAAGCCAATGTTACTTGAACGTTAATTGTAGATACAAAAAACTATTTGTGACATCGGTGATCATAGCCGTTTGGCGTTACAGGCTGAGCTTGCTCAAGTCAGATAAGCAGTTATTTTGCTGCAGTTATTGAGATAACGGCCCGCAGAAAAACAAACAAACACACGAACGCTGCGAGGGATATCCATCAGATTTATATTTAGTTTGGTGTCTTGGGAAGCTTTGTTTCTATTTTGCTGGGCTTAACTCAAATTTGTTAAATAACAATTACCTGTATTCTACACTACACTCCTTGATGTCAACATTAGATGTGCCGCAGATTTGCTACATGTTGAACTCAATGCGTCCAATGGTCATCAAACGTTGAGGGCACTGTTTCCTCTGGGGTAGAGAGCCCCAGACGTGTAGCTAGAGCCATTAAACTGGTTTGTGGTATTGTAACCCCAAGGGCTTGTTCGAAGGCTCTAGCTACACGACAGCTTTACTAAGCCCGGCACTTGTAGGTCATTGGGCAACAAATCACAGCCGCTAAATGTCGCTCATCCCCTCTGGCTCAGATGGAGCGCGAGGTAAAGATGACGCGATCTAGCAGCACCTGGACATTTTTGAAGTGGATTTTTTTTGTAAACGTGATCACTGTGGAATACCGTAGCTATTGTTAATTGTCCTTGGCCCCGTTTTTCCACCAGGTGTATGTTGGTTGGATTATTTTTAGAGGTCACACCCTTCTGCGTGTGTCCGCTGCTTGATTTTCTCTTGCGGAGTGGAAGAGCGGTTCTCCGCTGCTGCTTCGTTTCACTTGGGTGGGTTGTGTGAGTAGGTGGGAGAGCAACATTAAGCTCATCATTAGCAGGGACATAGACTCGCTCTCTGAAAGGAACCACTCTGTTTTCCCTTTTGATGTTGTACCACAGGCAGTATCTGTCCTTTGTTGGAATGTATGAGTTATGGAGTGAATTTAGCATATTGAAAAGCACACAGCCTACTATACAGATCAGTACTGACAGAGTGACCATTATTCAGGTATAATTACAAACGGCATGTATAATCAAACATGGTTGATGGCTAAATGTGGGTGTCTGTTCTAGCAGAATCGACTGGTTGAAAACTATGTTAGTCATAGTTTTCATTATGTCAGGTTGTTGGTAGGATACCAAGTTAACTTAAGCACAACTTAATTTGAAACAAACTGAAGGTTTTCTTCTCTCTTCCGACTTTAGATTGTGTTTCTGTCTAAGCGATCTGTCTTGCGTTGGACAGGTGATGTGGTCTCTGTGGCGTTGCCGGTCTGTTGTTATGGCTGCCAGTGCATTGACTGTCTGTCTGGCTGTACGGTGTTGTTGTGTGTTTTTGGGCTGACAGTGGAGAGCTGTGCCCTGGTTCCCTGAATGGGACATGCTCCGCTTGAGCGTGCTGTGCCATGCTCTCCCTCTATGGGACCCTGACCTGGTTCAAGCACTCGCAACGCTGACTGCAGAAACAGAAGTGTTGACGGGCTACATTCAGAGAATGCTGAATGTTTGGCGGGGTGCGTGTGTGTGCGCGAACACATACCACTGAAACCACATACTTGGAGAGAAGTGTCATAAACTTCATTCAGCAGAGTCTTGGAAATGGCAAGATTGTTGAGTAGGCCATAGCCGCGCAATGAATGTGGTGTTTCTTGATTCAGGCATTGGCTTGCATGTTGTTGGAGGGTACCTGTGGGGTAACGTATGCAGTTTCCTAGCTGATTACCAACAGTATGGACATGTACTGCTTCATATTTTGAATTTGTTTTTGTTTATCTCTCTGGGTTGAATCTGGTTAGCATGTGGGATGATGTGTCCTTAAAGTGATGCAAGAAGCAAGTCGTGCATACTTAATACTCGTGCGTGTGCGTGCGTGCATGCGTACAAGTGCATGCGTGCGTGTGTGCAGACTGAGAATGGTCTGACAAACCCTCAGACCTGAAGCCAAAAGCCTCTGATGTGACTAATGTGTCATCTTTGTGTCATCTAATGTGTCAGCTGGAATTTTATAAATGTGACTCCAACCCCTCCTCTAGGACCTGCCAGGGGCATAGTGTCACAACAAAACTGTGTGTGTGTGTGTATGTAAACCCTTATACACTGGGCAATGTTTTGGTTTAATTTGATGTAAAAACCTGTCGGTTACATAACCAAAGTTGAGTGTTTTATTTGTCTCTTCATGTTCCTTCGAGTGGATTGTGTGTGTTGGCTTTTGCAAGGCTTTTATCCCCCACCCCCCCAAACTGCCCTGTGAATGTCTTCACACTCACTCACACGTACCACATTTATTTTACGGCTCTCTCCGATGTGATGGCGTTGCCACGGCAACCATGACAGGTGGTGATTGATGGTTGCGGGCAGCCAATGGCGCGTGCCTGGGAGGTGTTGTGCTGCGCTGTCATTGGGCTTGCAGGAGACTCAGTCTCAGTGTCCTGATCCGCTCCCATGCTCCTCAGGAAATGATTTTTTTTTTGAGGGGGTGGGGGGTGTTGAGGTAGGGTGTATATGTGTCATCCTGTTGTTATCTCTGCATCTGCACGCAGCCTCAGTTAGTCAACCCATAACTCCTTCTCTTTCCCTTCCCCTGTCCCATCTCCCTCTTTTTCATATCTCTCTCTCTCTCTCTCTCTCTCTCTCTCTCTCTCTCTCTCTCTCTCTCTCTCTCTCTCTCTCTCTCTCTCTCTCTCTCTCTCTCTCTCTCTCTCTCTCTCTCTCTAGTCCCCTGATAAACACAGGGCTTTGGAGGAGACCAAGAGCTACACCACCCAGTCCTTGGCGAGCGTCGCCTACCTGATCAACACACTCGCCAACAATGTGCTCCAGATGCTCGACATCCAGGCGTCCCAGCTGCGCCGCATGGAGTCCTCCATCAACCACATCTCACAGGTTACACACAAACACGCGCACACACATGGCTCAATATAATCTGTCAATACCACACACAAACATAGCACAATGGAGGTCTCCATCATCCACATCTCAGAGGTACTCACATACATACATGCATACATACATGAATACAGACATATACATACACACACACAGGCACATTAGACTTTAATGTGCATGCTTGCACCATTCCATAGGATTCCATTGTATAGTCGTCTGTGGCTAGTTACAGCATTCTCAACACTGAACCAATTTTGTTTTTGTCCCTACTAAAGATGTGGATCCAAAAAGATTTAAAAAAAATACAGCCCAGGTTGAAAAAGTTCTCCTTTAAGCCTGCCGAGAGTTTGTGTGTTTAGCCTACACCTCATATGTACCTTTTTCCCCCCTAGACTGTGGACATCCACAAGGAGAAGGTGGCCCGTCGGGAGATCGGCATCCTCACGACAAACAAAAACACCTCCCGCACACACAAGATCATTGCACCGGCCAATCCCGAGAGGCCCGTACGCTACATCCGCAAGCCCATTGACTATGGTGTGCTGGATGACGTGGGCCATGGCGTGAAGGTAGGCCATGGGAGTGCGGGAGGACACTTAGCATGTGGAGGGTGTCAGTCAGACAGCAGCTCGGAGACCCTAAAACCTTTGCATGTGCCTGTCCTCAATGCACTGTGTCAGTAGTACCTATGCAATAAATCTAATGGCTGTATTTAGTTTTCTTTTGATGCACTGTCTAGGCCCTTTTCTTGAAGGACTGTACCTAATTGATTGACCTAAAGAGCACCGAGTTCTTTTGCTCAGCTTTGCAGTAACCAGAGATTTTGTAGGATTAAAGTATCGTATTGTCAAGACATACAATAAAGATGTCACTCTCTTTCTTTAATAATGTTAATATTGAGGGCTATGAATTGAAAGAAAAACTCCATATGAATATCTCTAAAATAGCAGCTCCAAGATTGAGATGAATTAAGCCTATAGATTTTTAATTTCTTCTCTATAAAAACTCCCCAATATACTGTGTAAATGTAGGCTATGCTTTGCTAGTAGTTTGCACCTTTCTAGTGACCTGTTTGCCTGTGCGCTCTCTCTCTCTCTCCCTCTCTCTCTCTCTCCTTCCCTCTCTCCCTCTCCTCTTTCCCCCTCTCTCCTCTTTCTCTTTCTAAGAGTAACACACTGAAATACTTTGCCAAAGTGCCATTTGCCGTACTAACAGAATGATTCTCTTCTCTCTTTATCCCTGTCTCTTACTTGGCTCTTGTATGGTCTTAGTGGTTGCTAAGGTTTAAGGTAAGGACTTGTTCCAAGGCCCCCTTCCTCTCCTTGGCTTGGTGTGTAGTCGTGTTGTTTTTGTTTGTCCTTTCATCCACCAAAGTGCCTTAAAGGACAATATTTCATCTCTTCTTCCATCAGACAGTAATAGATAGATCTCTGTATAGATCTAGTTTTAAAAAGTGCCAGAGCTGGAACAGTTTTTGTTTTCCATGAGTGAATGTGTAAAAGTGTGGTGTTATGTAGGAGGTATGACCTGTTGACCTTTAACTTTTGAACCCCTCGTCCATATTACAGGTCAATGCACAGAACATGAAGGCAGGCGGGACGATCCCGCGCACTGCAGCACCGACCCAGAAGCCCCCAAGCCCCCCTGGACCAGGGAAGGGCACTCTTGGGTATGTGGGCTGGAGGATCGTACGCGCGCGCGTGTGTGCGTGTGCGTGTGCGCGTGCGCGTGCGCGTGCGTGTGCGTGTGTGCGTGCGCGTGTGCGTGTGTGTGCGCGAAATCTGTCCAGGAGGTTTTCAACAGGTTTTGCATCCTTCTAAGAAACTAATTTGGACCTGATACTTAGGGAAAAACAATTTAGCATTTTGTAAATGTATTAGGTTTGTACCGTTGAGGCCTAATTCAGATGTAATAGTTTTTTCCCCCTTAAAATGAAGCTTGTTAGAATTGCCCTGTCCTGACCTGAGTTTGATCAGTGGGGAGAGGACAAACACTGACCTTCAGATGACCTCTCTCCCTCTGTGTGTAGAGGAAGAAAGGTCTCACTCAGGAGATATGTATATGTTTTTACAGTGCTTCAAAACATCCATGTTTTATTCATGCCCATCTCCACAGCAAAAGACAGAAGGCTTACTTCCTCATTATTTGTGTGTGGGTGTGTGTGTGTGTTTAGACGCGAGACCACAGTGTTGCAATATTGGAATCTTTTATGACCTAGCATATTTCTTTGGTACTTGATGGGTTTGGCCATTACAGTTATGTGTGTGTGTGGCTGCTCTGCTTTCTAAGGCTAGAACTCTGGCATTGACAAATCACACTCTGCTCTCCAATTCCAGCATTGTGGGCACTCGAGTGTGAAATGTTTGTCTGTTCAGGGCCTTTGTGTTCTGTTGTGTTACTTGTGGTGTATGTGTGTGTTTGTGTGTGTGTTTGCCTCAGGTGTGTCAGTGTTGATTTTGTGTACCCCCTCACCCCCTCCAACCCTTTCCCCTCATCATTGCCCTAGCAACACAGCTGTCATTCATCACCAAGCTGTCATTCATCACCACAGTGCAACAGAAATCGTGAATGGCTTTCTAATGGACCCCCCCGCCCCTCCCTTGTACACCTAGAGCTCCACAGCGCCATTATAACTCCCACTATGACATTCAGCCATTGAACTGACACCTAGTAGAGCTCAGAATTTGCACGGTTACTTTTGCAGACGAGTGAATTAGCCAGCATCATAATAACCATTTACATCATCCACAGGCAGCCTGAACTAATTCTCTGACCAATAGCTGAAGTAGCTAAACATCAAACAAAGCCTTTTTTTTATTTTATTTTTTATCACGCACTGCAAATCACAGTGTGGTGTTTTGAAC
>NC_055979.1:14024802-14117302 GCF_018492685.1 Alosa sapidissima | reverse complement strand
AGAGGGCCCACCCCCTGAAATCCCCCCTCCCCCTCAGCTGCCCCCCCTCAGCTCTCACGGCCACCAGCTCTGCTGCCCTTAGCACCCCCCGCACAAGGTGAGTCCCCCCCCACACCGGTACCGCAACCCACCCCATCTTACCTCACCGAACCAAACATCATCCCTTCTTCACCCACCACCACCACCTCCACCACCACCTTCAACCCAGCCACTCATCCATCCTGGTTTCATTCTTGCACTCTTTTCTCTCTCTCTTTCTGTCTGAGTATATCTCTTTCGTTGTGTGTGTGTGTTTCTTTCTCACTCTCTCATCCATCATGCTTGTGGTGTTACACTCATACTCCCTCTTTCACTGTCTTATTTCCCCTCTATGTCCATTGCCCTTCCTGCATGACTGTCCCTCATCTCTCGATTGTGTGTGTTTGTTTTGTTTGTTTGTGTGTGTGTGTTTTGTTTTGTTTGTTTGTCTGGTGCCTCTTTTCCCTCGGCTCTCATTCCCTCAGCCCTGGTCAGGGTCCTTCTCCTTGTCATAAGAACATTTAGTTCTCGTAAAAATTATATCCACATATTGCAAAACCCTACAAGAACATCATCTCATATCACAGTTTGCCTTTTTTTCCCAACTAATACTGGAATTAGTTGGAAGAAGTCTGTCTTTCATTTACTGTACCTCGTTGTGTGCTTAAGCTTGTTGGCATTATTTATTTAGTTCATAGTATTTGTACTTTCAGCTGTTAATGCTTGCTGCTTTCTCACCGAATATCTGACCCGGCTTAAAGTGGCACATTGAGCATGGCACCATTTTTGTAACACTCGTTCTTTGAGACTACCAGGGGATTTGGACTTCCTCTCAGTGAATTATTCAGTGAAACATTCACAATTTGAAGTCCTCTGCTCCCTAGTCAACCACATACATACATAGCCCTATTGTTTCATGCTGACGATGAACTGATGAACTGATCTATACAGATAAGTGTCCTGGACGAACCCGGCAGATCAGCTAATCAGTAAATCAGATGAAGTGAACTCAGCGTTTGCACGCATCTACACACACACACACACACACACACACACACACACACACACACACACACACACGTACGTGTTGCTTTGTGGTTGAGTAATGATTAGTCTCATGGAGCCAGATGTAAAAAAAATTTCTCTGCAGGAGGCAAGAGAGGAGTAAAATACATTTTACATTGGGCACTTAGCACAGTGTCTGGAGATAACTTCTGTAGCAAAAGCCAGTGCACACAAAGCTAACTTTAAACTTTTAACTCCCTAAACATGCCCAAGTGCTGTTTAGTAATGTGAACCCACATTGAATCTTCTAAGAGACATTGTTTGAGGTGTGTTGTTTTAAAGTGTTTCAAATGCACAGAACATGCCAGTTTTCATAAACATCTAGATAAAAAACGGTAATATCTCCACATGTTGTAACGCATGTATTACAATACACATTAGCCATGTTTACATGGACACCTTTAATCTTGATTAGAAACGGAATAACGGCTCGGAATAAAAATTCTCATATAAACACCTCAATCGAAATAAAAAATGCCTGATCCGATCAGAATTTTAATCGGAATGAAAGAGGTGGTGTATTCTGTTCCTATTCCGATTGAACAGCCATGTATAGTCAGAGCCGGACAGGAACGGAGTACATTTGCTTGAGTACAGTACTTGAGTACAATTTTGAGGGATCTGTACTTTACTCGAGTATCATTTTTGGGCAGTACTCATGACTTTACTCAAGTACATTTGAGAGGCAAATATTGTACTCTTTACTCCACTACATTTCTATCCATAACCGTGAGTACCCCCGTTACTTCTTAAAAAAAGGAAAAAAAGAAAAATCTCGGGAAACCCTCAATTTGTTGTTTTCCCTCTCAAATATGATTGGATTGTGCAGGCACCACTGATTGGGACAGCCCTATCAGCAATCACCTTCAGCTTTCCGCCAAAGTCAACTCCATGGTCAGATTTAGATAAGAGATGAAACCATGGACGAAACAATGGATGAAGACGCAGCAGGTCCATCCCGGCAATGTGCCAACCTGTTGCCACACTTCGCCAGACTATTTCAATTTTCTGAACAAGTTAATGATAGTTTTAGCTTCAAGTGTTTCAATTACAAAATAGTATTTTGTATTTGAAATACGTATTTTAAATACATGTATTAGAAATACTGCCCATCCCCTGGCAACATGGTAAAAAGATGAAAATGACTTGATTTTACTTTCAATTCCTTTTTACATTCTCCAAGGTATTAACATTAACATTTTTCATAACTCCATGTAGGTTGTTTCTGTAAATGTAAGCACTGTGGCAGTAGTAATGCAACATTTAGAAAATGTAGGCTACTCTTGTACTCTTGATACTCAAGTAACTTTTAAAAACAAGTACTTCAGTACTTTTACTTAAGTAGACATCTGACTGTTCTTTTTAAAATTTAACAAAGGGTATCTGTACTTTTACTCAAGTAATGAAGCTGTGTACTCTGTCCGCCTCTGTGTATAGTCGGATTACCTGCTGTATCTTCTCAACGAAAAGTAGGCAACTACGGTTATTCCGATCAAAGATTCTAAAGCACTTGAGAGCACCCCTGATCGCGGAATAGAACGTACCCCGTGTAAACAGACATTTTTCAGTAGGAATAGTTTAATTGGAATGACAAAAAAACTGTCCATGTAAGCGTGGCTATTGTAATATTATGTTATGTGTATTACAAAAGTGTAAAAATAAAGTGTAAAAATAAAGTGTTATTTGTTACTTTTATTATGATATTCCTCAGGCTTTGTGTGTCTAGGTTGTATGATTTCAACGGCATGCCTGTACTTCCTCTCACTGTCATCCCTCTGCTGTTCATCTCCAAGGTAACGGCCCTCAGTTCTACAGCATGAACCGACCCAATGACACGGCAGACCACACCTAATGTTGGCGGGTCTCTTCCCTACCGCCGCCCCCCATCGGTGACTGGCCAGCCGAACCTTCCCCAGAATCCGAATCCCACCCCCGGCCCAGAGCCAGAACCAACTTAATGGAGGACCACATTACCAGAACCAAGGTACGGACCCCACTTCAATGCCACTCAGTGGGGGCTTCAAGTCCATCTCAGAACTACTTCCTTAAAGATGGACTCCAGCAGTTTATTGAACCCGTAAAGTTCTTGTTTGTTCCTCTGGAGTATAAGTATAGAAAATAAGAAAATATCATGAAAAAGTCCCCTCATTGTCATGCAAAAGGCTTAATTGGAACTTTACATCGTCTTCCTTATTTTGAAAATTGGGATCTATCTGGCCTGGCCCCCATTCCACACACTGTTCACTTGCTTCAAACGGCTGCTACAGCACACACGTTTGCACGATTGTCTTGTATCTTCATGAAGAATTGTCCCACCCCCAAGCTCTTGGGATTGGTTCAGTGCCCTTATAGACCTCTGAAGTTCGCCTACAAAAAAGAACCAAAAAGGCCATCTTTGCCTATATAAGGAGATCCAGTTGTTAATTGAAGCTAACTACCTATGGCAAGTTGCATTGCAAGTTAGCTCTGGGGTAGAAAAAATCTAAGTGTGCTTCATGTACCGGGGATCACAGTATCCACTCGAAGGCAGAGGACAAAGTGTGTTCAGGAAAACGTCTGCATTTCAGACTTTTTCATCCCTGCGAGAGTTTAACAGGTGCGATAATTTTAAATCCCCATGTTATTTTCCCATAGGAAAAATTGCCAGATACCAGATGTCAAAGATGGCAGCTTTTTTGTAGGCGAACTTCAGAGATCTATTATGGTCATAAAGAACTGCAGTTTGAATTTGCATACTGAAACTGTGATTGGTCGACTGTAGATCCAATGCAGAAATCCTCATCCATAATGTTGAGTGCAAATTTTGCTTTTTTATATGTCTCGTAAAACATAGCCGACATCATATGGACATGTTGACAAGGTTAAAACTAGATTTTCACTGGAGGGGATCTTTAAGCATAAGCATTAGTAGTTCATTTTCATGCAGATTGAAGTGATTTTGAGTTGTTTCTAGATGCTTTGTGAGCATCACAAGAGTCCTCTCTGTGATGAGGCGTTTTGCTTCAGACCTAATGCCGCGCCTTTCTCTCTGCGGTTTTGTTCATCTTTGCTTTCCCATCATCATATTTCACCTGCCATGTTTGCTTCCACGTCCTTTTCTCTCATATCTCTTCCCTTCCTCCTGCTGTCCTCTTCCTTTTGGTTCCTTTTTCTGTCCTCTCTGTCCTCTTGTCTCTCTCCTCCCCCCTCTCTCTTCCTGCGCTCTCGCTCTCTCTCTCTCTCTCCCCTCTCCCTCTCCCTCTCCCTCTCCCTCTCCCTCCCCTCCCTCTCTCTCTCTCTCTCTCTCTCTCTCTCTCTCTCTCTCTCCTCTCTCTCTCTCTCTCTCTCCTCTCTCTCTCTCTCTCTCTCCTCTCTCTCTCTCTCTCTCTCTCTCTCTCTCTCCCTCTCTGCACTCATTTCTCCGGGGCCTGGGGGGGGGTCATCAGGTCCAGCAGTGGCTCCCCCTCCCCCCCTCGATTCTGCAGATCACCTCCTCAGCTTCCGCTGATGGGCTTTGCCGCCAGGGTGCAGGAGACCAGTAAGTGTCTTCCCCCACTTGCCCCCTCTCCTAGCCCGTGCGCCGACACAACTCGTGTGTGTGTGTGTGTGTGTGTGTGTGTGTGTGTGTGTGTGTGTGTGTGAACATGTCCGTCAGTATATTATATGTATGTTGTCTTGTTTGTTTGTAGGCAACTTGCATGCATTTTCATGTCATGGTATGTCCTCATCATTGCTGTTTTGTTCATTAGAAATGTTGGTGTGTGTGTGTCTTTTTATGTTTGTAGATAACCTGCATGCACCATTGCTGCATGCTTTCTTCATAACAGATTATTGTTTCAAATAGATACCCCCCCCCAGCATGTGGTAGGACAAATTGTTTATTTGTCAGGCCATTGTGGTGTTGTCTCCTCACTGCAGCATAAAAAGCACAATTCCATGTTTGCTTTTCACCTTGCATGGCCCTCTGCCCTGGGGGAGTTTCTGCCTAAACACAGTGTGCAGCAACACTCTCGGCAGGAGAGGGCAGCTTCGTTCACTTTTAATGAGGAGCTCAGCACAGTGCCCTCTACTGGTTGTGTGCAAACATCTGCCACCTAACACAAAGAGAGGAAGAGAACTGCTCAAAATAAATTGTTATATAAATAGACACATCTGTCTAGATAATGGAGAAAAGGATTGTAAATGTAGCCACAGTCCTTTCTGTGTTTCTGTGAAGAATGGCCTTCACGCTCAGCCTCAAAGTTGCAAGGTGTAATAAGTTGGTTCTGAAAGTGGAGGAAGGACGATGCGTCTGCTGGGTGTGTAGGCAGCTTACAGAGCCCTCATGTGATGTGTGAACGGTGATGGAGTTGTGCTTCAGCTTCCATACTTCCCTAGTTCTTGGGATGAGTTGTTTTGGTGGTCGTCCTGCATGCCGAGGGGTTTCTCCTTAACCAGATGACCTTTTAACCTTCAGTGGTGATCTTTGATCAGGTGCCCCAATTGAATATTTTGTGTACATAACATGTGTATATGTATCAAAATATGCATGCATAATGTAGTGCACTGTGCAGCTTAAAAAAAGAGCTGATCGTTGGTCTTCGCTAAAGGGTACTAGTTTACCAGTTCTGTTGTGTGGTTGTATAATGACCTCTGCATAATTTAACAGAACTTGTATCCTTCCCTCTCTCCACGCACACACACACACACACACACACACACACCTCCCTCGATCCTCTCCTCCTGCAGTCTCAGACGCGCCGCCACCCCCACCCCCCGCCGACGAGCCGGTGTTTGAGGAGACCCCCCCTCCGCCACCCCCAGAGGACTACGAGGATGAGGAGGACGAGGAGGAAGAGTCTGCTGTGGTGGAGTACAGCGACCCCTACGCCGAGGAGGACCCGCCCTGGGCCCCGCGCAACTACCTGGAGAAAGGTGAGGGGGCGCCTGGCCTTCGGTGGTGATTTGCTATGGTCTAGCTGTTAAGGATCTGGGCTTGAAAAAAAAACAACGCACACCCAAACAGGTTCTGCACTGCAAAAACTGCTTATTTAATAAAATCTAACCAAGTGTTATTAATCTTATATTAAGATCAATGATATCAACTATATTAAGATCAAAAAATATAGTTAATATTGTTTTCAGTATAAAGAGACTTGCCTCCAACGACCCACATGCACTGAATTCAAGCCACAGTACAATTTTTGTAGTTGCTGTGGGAGTATTTGCTCTGCCCAAGATTTGAGTAAGCTGTAATGACTCAGTCACCCAGTGCACCTTTATTGCGACTGTATTTTGTTGGCAATTGGAATCCACCCACAATGCCAAAGGCCACCCAGGCTATTAAAATAGTTTGTAATGAATTAACAGTACAAGGACAATTGCTGGAAACGCTCTTACACATTCTGAATCTGGAATCTGTCCATCCGTAACATAGAAATCATGGTCAGCTGAGTTGGTGAACTCTTATTGGAAATAATGTGTGTGTGTGTGTTCTTCTGTGAGCGATGTTGACACGGTACTCAGCAGAAATAGATTGTGTGTGTGTGATGTGGGTAGCACAGGATATTCTGCTTCCTGTTTTTCTCTCGTATTCTCAGATAACAGAGTTTTGCAACAGCGTTTTAGCGGGCTTAGTTTTGGCCCTCTCAGCTTGCTGTAGTTTTTGCCACCAGTGAGCCCAGACTGAATTGAGATTATTCTGCAATGACACTGCAGGACATTGACTTGTAATAATCTCTCACTCTCACTCTCTCTCTCTCGTCCAGTGGTGGCGATCTATGACTATTCGCGTGATAAGGAGGATGAGCTGTCCTTCCAGGAGGGCGCCATCATCTACGTCATCAAGAAGAATGACGACGGCTGGTACGAGGGGGTCATGAGTGGCACCACTGGCCTGTTCCCCGGCAACTACGTCGAGTCCATCATGCACTACGCTGACTGAGCCCCTGACACTCACACACACACCTCAAACAGCCCCCCCCCCTCCACCCGAAAACACCTCCACCATGTCCATCTGCTGCCCACTGAGCCCCTACACACACACACACACACACACACACACACACACACACACACACACACACACACACACACACACACACAGATAAACACTCCCTCTATCCTCCTTAATTCACATTGCTGCTCCCACCATACCATCTGCTGCTTTTCAACACACACACACACACACACTCACACACACACTCTCAAAGTAGATACATGCAGATGCAGAAATTATTTACAAAACACCCACATCATTTCCTTCAATGATTCAACACACACACACACACACACACACACACACACACACACACACACACACACAGATATGTATGTACTCAGAGCTTTCCCATCCCAACCTTAAGTTTTGAGTGATGGATAACTGGAAGAGACCGTGGAGGAGTGGAAAGGGTGAAGAGGAGAGAGACTTGACTTGGAGAAAATGCTACAAACATGTTTTGCCTGGGGAACTATTTACCTGAAGTGAACTGTGAGATTTAGTTATTTCTCTATTTTTTTTTTTTCTTGTCTTAAACCGTGTACCCATGAAGTGAAGGGTGTATAGTAAAGACTGTGGTGTGTGTGTGTGTGTGTGTGTGCGTGCGTGTGTGCGTGTGCTTGGTGTGGTTGAATGCGTTTGGATATCGGTAGTTGAAAAAAAAAAAAAAAAAAAAATCCAGAATCTGATTGACCAAACCTACAGGTCATTAGGACTCTTTGGAGGACTTTTCCTTTTTCCTCAGTTTGAACTCTTGTGTATTTCTTTCTATTTCCTCCTTTTTGAAATAAGCTTGTTTGCTTCCTTATTGCTTTGAGTCGGTGTGTGGATTTGCATGCTTTGTGAAGTGAGAAGTGTTGCTGTGAACTGAGGCCGAGGAAAAGGGGGGGAGAGAACACATAGAACTCGCTATCTTATACCTCCATCTTCTCCCTCTTAGCTCTCGACCCCCCCCCCCCCCCACACACACACACACACACACACACACACACACACACACACACACACACACCCCTTACATTTCTGTTCTCCTTATCCCCAAACAATTACACTTTGTACATGACTTACCTGAGAGTGCTCTGAAAGGAGAGAAAAGCATGAACACTAAGTGGTTGAACACTAAGATTTTGTCTTCAAGCTGCTCCTAAAAGCTTCTTGTTGGCTTGTGGCTACTCATTGGTTATCAATGGCATGCATCTGCTCCATACATTTGATCAAACTGACTTTCCATTATCCAGAAACAAACGCTAGCACAGCCATGGTTAAGCTTGTGAGACAGAAACAGACAGATATTTATTTTTCCATGTAGGGGTGGTGAGAGAGTATATTCTATATGTTTATTTTGAGGGAGAAGGGAAGATATACTAAGCTATATGAAATGTTTTCTTTTGATGTAGTAGGCTGGCGGGGGGGGAGGTGGGTTATTGTTCAGGGCAGGGAGGGGTTGGGGTTTTGGCGGTGGGGTGGGTGATAACCAAAGGGTCCAACTATGACTGGAGTGCAGTGTTATATGAGATGACCTTCAGAGACGCTATAAGCCTCTTCACTCTCAGTCTTGCCCATTTCTTTACAGTCTTAATGTTACACAATAAAGTTACTGATGGCCTCTTACATACACACACACACACACAGACACTTTCACATTTAGGACCGAGAGATACGACTCCCAGAAAGAGAGGAACATTAGTTGGTGCCATAGACATGTAAAGGTTCAAGGTTGGTTGGTGTGTGTGTGTATATGTGGGTGGGTGAGTGAGTGCATGAGGTTCATTTTGCAATGCTAACCACCTTTACCTTTATCTTTATCCAGAACCACTACAGCAAAAAGTTCACTCCGTTATTATTACCATTTTCTTTCTTTTTTGGCAACGTAAAGAACTACTTACGTGCTCTTGCCTATTTCAGAGTATCCTGTGTAAAGTGTTGATATTCAGAATTATATTGTATATGATATATTGTATTGAGCATCATGTGAAGGCCCAGCAGTGATTTCATGCCCCATATACCCCCTGCCCCCTCCAGTCCTTTACTTGTATCTGCAATAACGACAACACGAGGCACAATGGATCTGGTGGATCTGGACCGAAAGCACAAGTGGACTGGGGAGAAACGGCAGAAGTGGCCGGTCTGAGAATAGACTGGATCACACACTCAACAGGGAACCGGTCTTTAGAGTGGACCAGCCCACAAAGCAAGAGACTCATCACAAAACTGACCTTTAACCGATCATATTGTTTGTTCCACGAGTCAACTGTATGACAAAGTGCACAGGGGACTTTTCTATGAGGTACATTGATGTCTGTCTGTCAGACCGTCTGTTTGTATGTCTGTGTGCCTGCGTGTTTGATGTGAAATGGCTATTTCACTGAATATGTGTGTTAAGTTTACGTTTATCTTTTTTTTTTTTTAAATGGAGAGTTTGTGGACTTGTGACTTGTGAGTCTTTGCATGTTGATTATCTTAGTGAGGTTTCTTTTTTTTTTTTCCCTCAGATTGGTGGGGACTTTTATTGGGCCTTCTTTTCTGGGCAGAACATGGCTCAATTTCTCCCCTTCCCCCCTTTGTCTCCTCACTTCCTGCCTGAATACTGAACTGTAAACAAAGGATTGACGTTAGGAAACATGCCTGTGTTGGTCATGCCCCCCACGAGATTTGAGGCGTTGGGAGAAAATACTCCTAGGACAAGACGAAAGACAAGACACACAATGTTTAGTTAAAATGGGGCCTTGGTTTTGCATTGCTGCCTTCATACCTTGAAATACAGTCTCCCTTAGCATCTTCCAGAACCTTATTACTAATGCCCTAGTTCCCATATGGATTCAAAATCCCAGCAGAGGACGTGAAAGGAAGAGTGGTGTCAGAGGCATGGTGTGATGTTCGAGGACAGGGCTGGAAGTGAGCAAGAGAGAGAAGTTGACCCCAGTTTAGTTTAGACCCTTTTGAAGTGACCAGTTGGCCCCCTAGTGGCCCAAGCCCAAAACTACACACAGCCCTCCCCTGAGAGCACCAAGGCCCCATCCAAAGACAACCCCCCCAACTTCTGTACTTGAGTCCAGGTGAATAAGGCTTGAGTTGAAGACCAGTCCATAGGACATGGGAATCAACTTAATCCAAGAGGAACAATGAAAAATAAAATCCGTTGGAAAAATAAATCTGACTCCAGCTTTTTTCCTCCCCTTCTTTTTATTCATGTGTTTTTACAGTAGAGTTAGAAAAAAATTACAGAATTTATCAGTAAGGACACATGCCAGAGGGTTCACTTTAAACATTGGTACTTTAATTGTGCCGTTAGTCTTATTCACACAGAGGTTATACTGTATGGTTAGTTTAACAGATTTTTCAGCTACCAGACCTCTATGATACAGGTATACCCTTAAGAGAAAATTCTCATCATTCATCTTATTACAAAACTGATTTTAAGATTAACATTAAATATTGCCACAGTCTGATAACTGTTTACAAATGTGTTTCTACGTATAAATTTGATTTTAAATATCTTGACATGGGTTTTTTTTAAGCTATTCTCAAACGTCCTCTATTAAGAGAACGTGTTCTTGTTAAGGAAATATACATAGAATTGTGCAGTGTATTAATTACATACAGCAGATAGAACTGTAAAAAAAGATTGCCCTAAACTACGTCATCTTGATAACAAGTGTCACTAGTACAAAAATCATTCTCTATGCAAGTATTTAATATGTTCATGAGTGGCTATATTTCATACACTTTCAATAAGCCAGTAATTTCTTCCAGTAAGTCATATGGTAAAGAGAGCTGTGAGGAAGCTTCACATTTTTTTTTTATCACAGGCCAAGCATTTATCTGATTACCCACCAAAAATACACTCATTAGGCCTGTTTTGAAGTTGTTACCTTTTTTTTTTTTTTTTTTTTTTTTTAAATCTTTTGTCTTATTTCCATCCTCTCTTTCCACACCAGTGTAGCTTGGGGCAAAAACAAAAGCATTTCTTTACATTTTTAAAAACATCCATTAATAATGGACAGTATCTCACTTCAGAAAAGATTACTTTTTTTTTTACATCAAAAATATCAGAAAACAACTTTTTGTCTTTCGCTTTGATATTGCTGAGATGGAAAAGAGGGAGACCAAGCGTCAATCTACAGTCGGGACACAACCACTCCTTGGCTCACCCTGGCTACTGGCTGACACCGCTTTTTTGCGGCACAGAAAATAATTGCAATAACAAAAACAATAACTCAGACCACCACCAGACAGGAAACAGGAACGGCTCTAAAGGAAATAGAGGGGCTAAAATATTGTAATTTTACTGCACTCGAGTGGAACTCAGCAGAAAAGTGGTTTCCGTTCGGCGGCAACGCCACCGTTCGTCTCTGCATTACAGGTTGCAGATCTCGGTCTCCACCACAAACTTGTTCTCGAAGTGGCGGATCTTGTGGCAGTCGAGCGCTTCGCGCTTCTGCATGCCTATGGTTCATGACAGACACAGAAAACAGAAAATTCTCAGAAACATTTCGATGTCAGCGGTTTTGCTGTGCATGGTTCATGGCAGTTCAGGCAAGGTTATTATGGACCACATCAGCAATATGTATCAGAAAATAAACAAAAACCACACAGTGTAGCCATGTGAAAGACAAGCTTAACCCAGATAGGTTTGTGTGAACCCCGTTACAGATGTTAGTTGAAAAGATCTCTAATAATAATGCATGCATTATGTAAAATAACCCCATCTTAACCATATCTATGAACAGCAACCAAGACATTTAAGTATAGTGAGAATCTACATATTCTTGCCAAGATCGATTCTTCTTTATGCTTGTGTGATCTTTAAAAGCAACAATATTTTGTATAAATGGTTGGGGGACTAGTGAAAATATTAGCACCCAATGTCCTTGTAATTTTACATGCGTAAATTGTAACACTGTCTGTTATGCACTAGTCAGTGTTTCCCATACATTGAATTATTTGTGGCGGCCCACCACAATATCAACATTGACCACCACACAATGATTTTCCTGGTTGTACTAAATTGTGCTTAAATCTGGTTAGAATCATAACGGCGCTGCAGTAATTTGTTAAAAACTGTTGCATTCGAGTTAATTCTGCAAACCTTCCACCACAAATAGAATTCAATTCTGTGGGAAACACTGCTAGTTGTATTTCTTCCCCCTGGGTCAGACACATGTAAGATACAACCACAAATTGTGTGCGTGTGTACTCACCCATCACAGTATCTCTCCTCTGCAGCTTGTAGGTGTCCTTGCCCTGGCACAGGCTGTTGATGAAGTAGCCCAGGGTCTCCACGTTGTCCAGCTTGTCCGTCACGATCATCTGCTCGTGAATCAGGTAGGACTGGGGCAAGTAGGTGCCCGCCTGGAGAGGAAAAACAAAAACAAAAACAAAAAACAAAGATTTAAACCAGGGGTCTCCAACCTTTTTGGGAATGAGGGCTACCTGAAGACCCGAAATCATATGGAGGGCTACTCATTTGAAACAAACATACCCTCACCCCTTTTTTGCGAGGGTAGTCCTCCTAAATAATAGGCCTATGTGATTTTTACTTTTAAATTAGCATGGGGAATCTAATCCAATTTTTTTTTTTAACAAAAAAAACAATATTTTTGTGCAATTAATAATTTGGGTTACAATTTGTACCCAATTTATACCCACCCACCATTATGAATTCAGGGGTTGTTTAAGTCCTGATTTCAGTGGACAATTCGGTTTTAACATTTCAATAGTAATCGCCCATACCACCCTAACATATGAAAACTCCTTTTAAAGTTATTGCACACCTGAAATCTCTCCATAATCTGACAAAAAAGGTCATGCACAGTCCTGCTCAGTCATGCATGCCACAAAATTTTAAGCGCTATTATACGGCAGTAGCCTACGGAGGAGAAAAGGCCTGTGAGCTAAAGCAATTGTTTTTCAGTCCTTGAACAATCATGCAAGAACCATATTTGACGAACATGGAATGGCCACAGAACTTTTGCAAAGATATGTTTCCATTGGCTACACCAGACGAGCAAGTTTTTTCCCCCTTTACTGTCTATGCATGCGAGCAGCGTGTATGCGCTCCGCTTCCGTTGTTGTTTAAAGATTAAATGGGAAACGGATTTGGAGCCAAAGGCTAAAATGTAACGCAGCTACAATTTGTAAGGTATGACCAATATTAATTTAATGTTACAGATGTATGGCTACATACATTCTTAAAATGGTTCTGGTCTAGACTTAAATATCTATTGAAAACTTCACAATGGAGCGTGTTTTTAGAGCGTGATCTGCAGGCGACCTGTTGGCTATTTTTAGAAGGTGCGCTGGGGGCGCCTCATAGCCATCCCGCGGGCTACCTGGTGCCCGCGGGCACCGTGTTGGAGACCACTGATTTAAACTAAGGGCAGGCCGCAGGTACAGTAGGCATAACCTGTCTGACTGAAGGTAACATTGAATGTGAGGTGTACACACACACACACACACACACACAGTCACACACACTCTCTTCTGTCCCCTCAGAATATCCCTGTTAACTTGTGACTTAACTTTGAGCACTACAGAGTGTTAGCAAGGAGGCTAAAACAGGTGCTCGCCATTTGGAAGTGAGATTTACACTTGTACCTGTGTCTGCCTGGTTCAAGGACACCATCAGGCACCATGGAGACATGCACACACAATGTTTTCACACTCATATTGATACATACAACAGATATACCACAGGCGTACACACACAAACACACTTTCCTGAATGAAGTGAGATCTGCTGACCTGATGCTATGATATTACCTTAATATTGATAAGCAGCTCCAGGAAGTCTTTTGGTGGCATGACGATGGACGTGTTGAGAGGAATCACATAGCATTTGTTCAGGTTGAGGTCCAGATAGGCAGTCAGACGCTGAAGGAGTCCAAAAATATATTGCAAAACAGATTTAACAATAATGAATATGGATCTATGGCCATAGAGTTACTGCAAAAATGATTTCACATAGTTAGAGGCCTTGGTTAGAAGCATATGAATGAGAAGTCATGCCCCAAAATTTTGAGTAGAATATAGGTAAACCTGAAATGGTGCCATGTCACCTTTCTACTCCAAGAGCTTAATTTTAAGACAACTATGTGAAAACGACATATGCTACCTACAACATGTGTGTGTGTTTGGGGCATGTCTAGTGCTCCAGTGTTAGGGGCAGGTCTGGTAACACTCCATAATAAGGTGCCATAATAAATAGCAAACTAGTAATTACCTAACCCTTAGTTAATATTTGTTAAGTTACTAAAATATCTATTTGGCACAAGTTAATATTTTTTTCCATCATTAATTAAATATTAGTTGTTTGCATAAAATCTGTATGTTAATGTTTTAGCAAATCTATTAACTAATATTGTATTAATATATGTTAATAGTTAACTACATATATTTTTTGGCACTAATTAACAGTTATTTCTTACATCATTTAAATGTTAAATGTTTGTTTACAAACTATATGCTAATATAAAAGTTAATGACATATTATTTATCTAGCTTTTCTGATTAGCTTTGTGGGGAATTTATGGTTTATGGCTTTATGGTCTTGTGGGGTGTATAAGGCACCCTGCTGCCAGTGGTTGGTTGTGTGAGTTTGCGCTCCTCTTCTTCCACTTCATCTTTATTGGATACCTTTGTGGTTTGCTGTCCTGTAATTGGTGACTCTCTGTCTAGTCTTTGAAAATAGTGTACTCTTTTCCTTTGGAAGTACTATTTGGTTGCTGCTTGAATTTGGTGAAATTCAGGGGAGGGGGGTGTAACAGAGTTAGAAATGTAGTTTAGTGTTTGTATGTGATTTTCGCCGTAATTAAGCAGCTTTATTGAGATTGGTGTTTTGGAGCCCCCTTTGGAGAAACGCTATACTGCAGCTCTGCTGTGTTTTGTCCTTGTATTGTTGCCATAGCCGATCAGAAGCGGTATGCTTTGCATTGCGTAGGTTGACTGTATAAATCATAGACATAATATACATAGACGCCGCATCGACCGCTGCTCCCTACTAGCGCTGACGAGATTTGGAGCCGCCATCTTGGACCGGTCATCCACTCCACTCAGTGTAATCTGTTTGGCCGGTGCAATGAGCTGTCAGCACACTTAATTAATCATATCTCACTGAATACCGAACAGATTTTCACGCGGTTTTTTTTGCTGCAAAGGTCATACATGTAGCTATGATACAGGCCACATTGTTCGAAAATACAAAATACAACCAATAGTACGGTAATGTTAAATCTTACTTGTGAAAAGTAAATCCCCCGAGTATGGTCCGCCGATTTGAGCAGGAACATGCTGCACAGTGCTGTCATCTTGTGTTTTCTGCTGCAACGCAATGAGGAGTATGACCGGTCCAAGATGGCGGCCGCATTTCTTGTTTCCAGCAGCCAATGCGGTGTCTATGTATATTATGTCTATGGTATAAATCACTCCCCACTTTGTTTTAATTTTGTAACTGTAAAATGTTGTTTAAGTTGAAAACTTTGATATACCACCTGTATTATGTTACTTTACATGTATTGTTAAGATTTGGGTGCAATTCTAGCAACTTAGAGAATGTTTATTAATGTTTTCATTATGACCACGAGTTCATACGGAGTCTAACGTGACTAGCTGTAAACTTCGCTAGCAACTTTCCATGCATTCAGTGTAGTTTAGCTTAGTGTGCATGGAAAGTGCAATTCAGTCTAGCAGGAAATGAATGTACATTTAGTTTAGCATTATGTTTATGCATTACCTTCGTATGGTCTACATCTGTGAGTGTTTAGTTAGTCTCAGAATATTAATAAACTCGTTCTGTGCACCTGAACATTCCATGTTGCATGTCTCCCTTGCTAGTTGGGACAGTGATGGTGTAGGAATGATGCATGTAATATAGCCCATTCAACTACTTGTTGTTTTGTTTTAACTTTTCCTAAAGGAATAAATGTGATAAGCCAGTTTTGGTCTCAGTCCCTTCACCGTCTGACTAGTTATATATTACTAATATATTAATAAAGCTTAACCAACTTTATTATAAGGGTCCCCCACGCTTATAGCTGTATACTACTAATATATTAATTAAGCTTAACCAACTTTATTGCAAGCGGTTCCGGCGCCGACAAGAGTGGCAGCATGTCAAGGTAGCTTCGTGTTTTTTTTTTTTATTTCCCCTTGGGGATCAATAAAGTATTTATCTGTCTATCTATTGTAAGTGTCGTTGTCAGCCAGAGATATTGTGATGAAAACACCTAATTTTTTGCTTTTTAATTTTTAACTAGGTGGCGCTATACATGAAATGAGTGGTTATGGAATGGGTTGACATGGCCCCTTGAGATCAACATACAAAAAAAAAAAAGGTCCTCCTAAACCCTACGGTTTTCGAGATATTCACAGAAAACTGTGTCTGCCCTACCCTCCTTTCGGGGGGTCCAGTCCAGCGGGGGGGCTACAGATCAAAACGAAAAACGATGGTTCCATGCTATCCATGTGGGGTTACATGCCCACCAAGTTTCGTGTACCCCGGTCTTTCAGTGTCCCGGGAATCATTGACGGAAATTTGGGCATGCGAAAAATAAATAAATAAAATAAAACAATAAATCTGACTAAACCGCTTCGCTGCACGGCGGTCATAATACCCAGCCTGGGGTGAACCCAGCCTGATCTGCCCGCTATTTATTTTTTAATTTCTTAAAAGATTGAGCTTGGTCTGATGAAAGCCAGACTAGCCATGGACCTCAGTTACACAATGCAAGGGAACATGAATCAGCCTATATTTGCACGAACAATAACGGACAAAAGCTCTTCAACTTTGGCCCGTTAAAATGTGTATGAACAGTCTAGCGACGCATTTCATCAAGGCCCATTTGGACATGTCAGTTATTTGCACCACTGGTTAGATGTAAAACAGCATTTCCTTTCAGACTAGGCTACTGTTACTTAATTTGTGCATTAACAATAACGTTTCAGACTACTGTTACTTAATTTGTGCATTGACAATAAAGTATTACATGAACTAAAGATGACTAAAATCTTATGTAGAAGAAGAAACATTCACAAAAAATCCATCCATCCAAAAATGACCTTTGTTTTTGATAGCTGTTGAAAACGGCATGGAACTGACAGAGATGTTTTTGTTTATAAATACATAAAAAATAAATAAATAAATAACATTATGCTGATACCTTTTGCTTTTCCCAAATATGATGTAGCCTACAGGTGTAAGTGACCTTTCATCAATCCAGTTGCAATGGATGAACTGTGATGAACTGCCCTACTTGTGATTGTTTAGAGATTTTAAAGGTTTTATAACAATGCTACATCTTCTTTGGCTATTCTACAATCTATTCACCTTTTCAGCACCAGTAGGCTACTTTCTGTGCAGCCGCACACACACACTCAGGCATGCCAAACAAGCATACACAAAAGTTTCAAGAGTGGGGGATGGAGTAAAATATGGAGACAAATTGAAGTGTGATTTATTTTCGCGGAACGGATGTACAGGACTGAGCGGCGGTCATATTTTGTACCGCTATGCGGTACATCTAGTTATGGCACCTTATTATGGAGCGTTACCGCAGGTCTAGTGCACTATTGGGGCACAGTGTACTCACCCTGTTGAAGTCATGGACGATGTCAGCGGGGTCACTGTTGCTGAACTCGGGCACAGGCACATTGATGAACTCCACCTCGGCGTCCTCCAGGATGCGCACGGACTCCTGGATACGGCGCAGCGGAGCGGGCAGGTCCTCGGGTACCATCACCTCCTCCTCCGGGATCATGTAGTCTTCCTCCATGTAGTCCACACCGCAGAAGTACACAGGACCCTCCTGTAACAGGGAGGGATAGAGAGAGACAAAGAGAAAAAAAAAAAAAAAATGACAGAAAGAAAGAGCATAAAGAGCCCAAGTTGTCCCAAATCTTCGCTGCACAGTGAAAGCGGATATTTCATTAATTCATATGGTCGTACAGGACTGAAGCCAGAGATCTGGTAGCAGTACAGAGGCTGAGAGTACATAAGCATAGAAAGTTCTCTAATCATAATCATGAGTAATCAGAAGAAGTGGCATAATCGGCTATGTTTACAGACACATTATGGACTAACTATTGGACATGTTGGCAATATTTAATTTAAGTAAATTAAATTGCTCTATGATGATAAATTATCATCAATTTAAATGCCAGGCAACGAGTGTCCCATGTATGAACTAAAGCCTTCATGTGGTATATGGGGGCACAGAGCTGACAATGATGTTTGCAATTCGCTACATACTGTAAGCATTCCGGGTGACTTTCATCAAGCTGGTTATGATACCATAGTGCACAAAGCGGTTATTTAGGTAAATGGGGGCTATTCTGAAGAATTAATATATTAAGCTAAGTGTGTTTCATAACCTGTTACGGTATTTCATAGTTTTGAGTTTTCAGCTTTGTTCTACAATGTAAAAATGAAAGAAGAAAAAAAAAAAAACACAGACCCATAAAAGTCTAGACGTTTCAAAACTTTTCAGCAGTCATGTGAACCGCAAGGTTGTTTATTTTAAAACCTCTTCCTTACTAAAAAAAGATTACCGGTATTCATCCATAAGCTCAGCGATGATAACAGATGCTTAAAAACAAAACAAACAAACAAAAAAAAAAAAACGCACAAGATAAATTTGCCATGACTTATTTAGGCCTATATAAAGAAATAGGTCTGTTGGCATCAGCAGCCCTGACACAAGTAATTGAGTCGTACAGTGAATGACTTATCTGATTAAGCCCAGTCACCAAAACTGTTGAAATGTTTTGAGTAAAGTTTTGAGAATGTTAAGCGTCTCAATTTTCCTCACACTCACATCTACCTGACTAGTCAGCTTTCTGCTTACTCAGTTGGGCTTTTCTTCAAAGAATATTTTTTTTTTATTATCAATGTTACATCAACATAGCAATAAATCAAACTGAATTGAGCCTACTTTGTCCAATTTATACCCCAGTCTCATTTTTATTTTATTGTAATGCATCTATTTGTTCATTAATTAATGTATTTATTAACTGGGTCTGTGTTTGATATGTCTTTATTAGGGCTGTCAATCGATTAAAAAATTTAATTACATACTCTGTGATTAATCTAAATCTAAATTAATCGCATATATAATTTTTGCTGTGAAAGTATTTTAAATATTTAAATTCAAATGAATTATTGAATAATCAGCATTAGTGACATTAAAGTTCAAAAACTCTTCTATTATTATTTTCACTGTTCAAATAATGGTCATACTAATCTATGATATGACCTAATATGCTGAGGTAATCAATTCAAAAGTGCTTCGGGAAGAAGTTTTTTTTTCACATACAAGGCATTTCAGGCCACAGATATAACCTAGGGGACACAATAAATTAACACTCCCCTGAATGTCAACACTATTTCTTTGCATTGATGTGCAACTTTAGAGTTGACAAACTCCGGTGACATTGTAGAGCGCTTTATTTTAACCAACACTTTATTTTTATCATCAGGCTGTTTTTTAAAAGTAAATGTTCCAATCAATGATCTAGGCAGCACATTTTCTTCTCTCTCCTTCATTTTACAGTCTAATGGTTACCGACTAGAATGGCTCTGGGTCAAAGGTCATACGGAATCGATTAATCTGCGTTATTTTTTTTTAATCAGTTATTTTGACAGCCCTAGTCTTTATTGCACAAAATAAATAAATAAAACTGAGTTGAAGCTTCCCACACAACATGGATGTGAATGTGAACATAGCCTTTGATTGAAGCAGGTGAAGATTATTATAAACCCTGTGGGAAGATCCACACAAACCTGATGGAGATAATCATACTCATCATCACCACCACCACCACCTCCACCCACACTCAGGTGGGGTGTCATTTCTACCTAAAAGGGGAAAACCTTACAATTACCACCTGGGGAAATGGTTGTGGCACCACCGTAAGCAGCAGCACCGATTCATGAATGGCGATTGTGTGTGGGTGCGTGGGGGGCAGACGGATGTGTCGGTCAGCTCTGCTCTTACCGGCAGGAAGTAGTACCTGTACAGGTATGCTCCTCCGACCACTACCCCGGAGAGCAGCAGGGCCAAGCCCAGGAACATGCACCAGCACCAGGACCGCGATTGCTGGCGAACACGCACACCCTCCTCCACATCCTAGAGAGAGAGAGAGAGAGAGAGAGAGAGAGAGAGAGAGAGAGAGAGGATAAAAAAAACTTTGGATAAAAAGTTTTTTATCCAAAGCGACTTACAGTAAGGTCAGTTAAGTTAAAAGAAGTAGAACATATGATGATCTAGGTCCAAGCAAATACAGAGCATGAGGAACCTTGTTTAAGATTCAAATATCAAGTCATGCTTCAAACCCAAAACCTCTGCATCACAAGACGAATGAGTTATAGTCAGAGAAAACAGACTGGTTGTGACTGACTTTACAACATACCGTGGATTTCTTTGAGACAAAAGTATAGGCCTAAAGATAAATCTTGTGTGATTTTTGTAAAATGAGACAGAGTAAAAAAACTGAGGGAAATTGGAGCCAACCAAGCCAAAACCTTTGAGAACAAAATTGAAAGCAAAGAAAATCAATTACAGGCAAATGTCGAACTCATTCTCGTTTGTTTACTTGCTTTACTTTACTCAATGACTTACTAAGTGAGCTATTACATGATCAGAGTATCAGCATAAGAGAATGTGCCTAAGAAAAAAACATGGACTTTCATACAGCAGCAAAACACACACTAGGGCTGTCACTTTACGTTCGAAAATCGATTGCACAATCGATTGGACCAAACAACACAAGTTTCGAAAACTAAAACAGGGAATCGATTTTAACCAAATATAAAATAATTCCGAAGTGCAGAAAGCATTGCGAACGCTAAAAAGAAAATTACCACCAATTTTACGCACCGGGAACAGCTGTTTCAATCAGCTGCTATGCTGCTCGTGTTTTGCCAAAAAATGGAGGACAACGCGATCAACCTGTGCGACATGTAGAGAGACGAGTGATGGGCCCTAATAACTTGAGGAGTTCGATGTGGAAGTACTTCGGATTTTTGGTATATCAAACTATGGAGAAGAACAAAGCGGTAGGCTACGCAAACTGTGCAATCGAGTTCTACGTAGGCGAAATTTGTTTGACATTTCTAATCGTAAACACAGACACAGCTAGGTTGAAGCCTGCAGTCATGTCACTGATGTAATGGCAGTCCACTCGGCTTACTGGTTTTCGAGAATGTTGCACTTCTGTTTGTCATTGTGCACGAAACTTCACGCCAATAAATCCGAAATATTGCTGGCTTGCGTCTACAAGCGCCCTCTTTACGTTGGTCCTGCAGTTGTTTGTGGATTGGCCTATATTTGGCGTTGAAAATGGAAACGTCTTTAGACATAAAAAATCGATTTTACAATCGATTCAATGAACACTTATGTCTCAAAAATCGAACAGGATTTTTTCACAAAAGTGACAGCCCTAACACACACTATAAAAAGTGTGGGATTCGAACCCAAAGACTGTTACGTGGTAATCACTGAGCACTGAACTATGGACAAGCTCACAATGTGAGGGTTTGTGTGTGAGTATAAAGTAACATGGATGTAGATAGTCAAAATGTATGTAATTATTTAAAGTTTGGCAAACACACATTCACACATGTCCCAACGAATGTTGTAATGATTATGCATGTGGATCTTGCATATCCATATGGACAATCTTTCTCTGCTTGGATCCCTAATGATTATCATCAACTTATTAACTACAGTTGGCTTTATGAAGTAACACTCTGCTCTTCATAAATGTATGGAGCATGGGGCATACTGCTGCTTTTATTCTAAAAAGGCAACGTTTTGATTCTCTCAACAGATCTTCATCAGACAAATAAGAACTTATTTGTCTGATGAAGATCTGTTGAGATCGAAACGTTGCCTTTTTAGAATAAATAAAGTATTTCTTGGAGCCCATATACAGTGTGCAGACCATCTCCTTCTCCCTCTCTGGCACCTGTTAATACATATTTTGGATGTGCGCACACGTTTCCACAAATGCATACTGCTGTCTGACATGAATGGTGCAGTTTGCTACAGTATTTCTGTCCTAAAGTTGCACATAAAGACTCAAGGGTCCCATTTTTGACAGACATCTTCCTTGCATTCCACAGTTCTTAGGGGGAGCCGTTTACTCCCCAGCAGATCTACTACTGATCTGGTGCAGATCCATGCCAGGCCTGTTTGGATGCCCGCAAAGAAATTAGGTGGTACTTGTGACTTATCTTTATTGGCATTTTTCTCCATTGCAAACAACGAGCTGCGGGGTCTTATGTAACGCATGCGCATGGGCGGGCGGGCGCACACACACACACACAGCTAATCCAGCCTTTCATCCTAGTTGCCTTGTTTGACCTAGCCGCTGATCTAGCATAGGCTGCGCGTGCTCCACAGCTAGATTATCTACCCGTGCTCAGCATGTCATCTGGCCATTTGCCTCCTGTCTTCCTTAAACAGATGCTTTCTTTACCCCACCATCCGAGTTCCTCCTCCATCTTGTTTCTTTCTCTCTCCCTCCCTCCTACAAACTCGACTCCTTCCCTCTCCTCATCCTCGATCTCTTTTGGTTCTGCTCTCACACCACCTCCTGGCCCTCCCAAATCCAACTTCCTCCTCAATCTTGTTTCACCCTCCCTCCTACAAACTCGACTCCTTCCCTCTCCTCATCCTCGATCTCTTTTGGTTCTGCTCTCACACCACCTCCTGGCCCTCCCAAATCCAACTCCCCCCCCCCCCCCACGCTCCCTTCTCTTCATCGCATTTGTTTGTTCCTCAGCCCACACAGTCAAACTAGTGTGTGGGCGTTGATGAAGGACCTTTGCAGCCCTGTCCAAAGTACAACAAGGGGAGAGAAGAAAAAAAAAAAAAAAAAAAAAAAAAAAAATAAAAAAAAAAAAACACAAGGAGAGGACTTCCCGATTGCTGGTCACTATATGACCTTCAGTCTGAACACCCTTTAATAGCACAGGCGTGATGGCCTGTAAACAAGTCCAGGGGGTGACGGTTTCGCTTCAACTTTGAGAAGGGGTTAAGGAATGTCAATATTCAACAAAAACAGAGCTGACAGGGCAGAAGTGACTGGAGTGGAATGGGCGATCCAATCCACCTCACCAAATCCAACAACTGGCTTCACATAGGTCACCCATATACTACAACTGTGCTTCCAGGAAAGTCAGGCTTTATGCAGATCAAGTGAATTATTGCTACATATGTGTGTGTTTGTTGACGGAGGTTGGGGGCATTTTGAAGGCCGTTAGCACAGCTATTAGCACACGATTTGCTCAGAACAAAGGATTTGTTTAGGGAGGAGATGCTGGCAGGGTCATATCTCTCCCTAGAGATAAATTGGAAAAATCACAAACACACACAATGCAAGACTGATGAGAAAAACGTCTGTTGGTAATAGGGTGTCTTGTGGGATGGAACAGAAAAAATATTATCTGGATTTAACAATGCTGTGCTATGTTATGTCTGTAATGAAACTTGTAAGACTACAGATGAAATGCTCAATAATGTGAAAATGTAAATGTATTTGAGGTAATCTAGGCCTATTTACAGTTTTATCCTCATTGACGGGAAAAGTAAAAACAAGACATTTCTTGGCTAAAAAGTGGAAGCTCGACACACGGATAGGGCGATTCTGAGAGGAAGTACCGACTTTCCTCTTGACAGCAGTGAGCATGCACACAAAATTAACCTCCCTTCACTAACATGAATACCACCCCATCAGATCTTCAGTCTTTCAGATGTTCAGTCTTCCATTTTGTATATCACGTGGAGTAACAATTTTATTTTCCTTCTAACTGAATTACAGTGAAACAATATAACGATACATTTGTGTCACCGCTATGATAATTGTCGGCAACAAAAACAACTCATGCTGGTATTGTTTAGTGCTGGCAATAACATGCAATAACTACCTCATTCCCCAGACACGGTCCCCATCTCCTCTGTCTCTTTCTCTCCACAATGGAAAACCTCTTATGAAGGGAGGCAAAATCCCTTTGCCCAGTAAGCCAAGGAACTTCATCGCTTCCAGGTCACTAGGTTTACCCTTTTATGAATTCTACAAACAACAGACAGCGCACAACACCACATCGCTCACGCCATCAGCTTGATTTTGCAAAGGTTTCTTAATTTGCATATCTGCCAATCTGAAAGCCTAATTTACTACTGATATGACACAGCCAGACTATCTACAGTGGTGTTTTGGGAAGAGGGAACATGTCTGGCACCAAGACGATGAAAATTTGCCCGCGGATTGCGGCGAAACCCACCAGAGACGAGACTACATTTCCACCCACAACCTACTCACAAGAGCACCATCTATCACCATAACTTTTTTTGGTTGAATCTTCACAACTAGATTGAGCGTGATCTTCGAAGTGTCTGATTAGACATTTCCAGCTCAATTGAGTTTATAACTGGTCCCAGGTCCCAACCAAAATTACCACCTCTTCTCAATTATGCCAGATACACACATATTACAGGTCTTCAACTGTAAACAAGATACAAAGAAACAAACAGGATAAACAAAATACAACACTGTAAATCCCCAAGTAACCTACAGTCTGCTAACCTGCAGAGGTCTGCAACAAAATGCGGGTATTGTATGTAGCCATAACATCAAGATAGCAAGATCTCAGAAAAGACTAAGAAAGAGCACACACACATTTACTCTTCCTGTTTAAAAACTGCCTCAGAACTATGGTTTGTGTAACCATGAAACAAGCATTGCATCAGCATTCCCAGGTCCCCAGGGTGACGAGCCATCTTGTGGGTGGTGTGTGTGAGTTTGTCTGGGCGTGCAGAAAGAGAAGGAGAACGAAGGAGTGTGAGAAAGAAAGACAGAAAGAAAGAAAGAGAAAGAGAGAGAGAGAGAGAGAGAGAGAGTTCTGAGCTAAAACATTTAACTCACAACACAAGCAAGCCGATACATGCCGCGCTGTATGCTAGCTACCTACCTACCCACACACACACACACACACACACACACACTAAGCAGAACAGGTCACACAGTACAGGGCCTTAGGCTTCCTTGCACTCACAGTCCTCACTGAATCATTCAGGCAGTAGGTTTTGCCTATAGCCCTGTAGTGTTTCCAATGCATGGGCTGTGCTGGCTTGGGGTTGACAACTCCGGCTGACTGAGACCTCTTTGTATGTCATAGGTGAAAAAATGCGGAAGGCTATATCTGTGCTTAGACTACTACAATTAAATAGCCTGCCATTTACTGTATTGTGAAACAGAAGTCAATATCAAGCTTTTGTTTTGCATATTTAGGTCTGTTTGTCCATCTGTATGCCTATACTTCATTCTCTCTCTCTCTCTCTGTCAATCTTTTGATGGAAATAGACAGATATCTGTAGGTTTATCGGTCATCATCCTCTTGTTCTATCTCTCTCCGACTAACTAGTGGGATGAGGCAGAAAAATCCCTTCTGCCGGCTGTTCGCTGTTGCCATGGAAGATTAGCGTGTAATCTCACACTTCACGTTGACTTGTAGACCTGTCCGAAATGTGCTTAGGTTGTCCTTACCTCTCTTGGCCTGCACATCCCTAAGAATCTGCTCTCGTAAGCCATTTCACTTCCTCGCTTTTCTCCTACATTATGACCCATTTTTACTTTCTCCTAAACTCTTGATCAACTGATTAAAGGCATGGGTTACTGTATGTATACAAATACAAGCACGCACACACACACACCAAACACACACAGGCCTTACACAGTACGTCAAGCAAGGGAAAAGTCTGCCTGAAGTTATCAGAAACTTTTAAAGTATTTTCCAATCTTAAACAACCTGGCTTGTGCCTGAATTCAGGCACTATGCCAGAGAACTTTAAGACCTAGCTACAATCAAACATACTACCAGTATGATCGATGTCCTTTCATCTTAGCAACTTGGTTTTTGGCTGAATAATTTTTTAAGAATGCTCCGCCTAGTTCTGGACTACACCAAATAATTGCTCTCAGCGGCAAAGTCCAAATGACACCATGTTACACATCATTGTTTTTCTTTCTGTTCAAAAGGACATTGAAATAGAGGGCAGAAAGAGTAGCCAGTGAAACTACCAGGTGGACCTTGCTAAAGGGCCAAGTGACGGAATATCACATAATGTCCTGCAGTCAACATAACCCCAACAGGTTATTCAGGATACCCATTAACATAAGGACATGGTGGTTTAGATATTTTACTCTGTACTCTCTAGCTATCTAACAAAAAAACATTTGCTTTTCAGTATGTTTAAGAACCGAAACTTTATAGAGGAACACGGTTGTTTCAGTCTCAGTCTCAGTCTTAGAATGCACCCGTTTCTCAAAACATTCGCAGCCAATTTGAAGCGGAAGTGGTTGCAAAGCTCCCACGAAAACATCGCCTATCTGAGATGTCGCAGAAACCCACCAAGATCTTATTTACTCATGATTCACACTGCATTTGTCATCAAATTAGCAACGACGCCTAACCATCCAAATTGACACCATTTCAACAACAGATGGTGTCTTTTCTCAGGGCTCCACGCAAGGACTCATGGAGTCCCAGAGATAGACTAACAGAAGACAAGGATGTGTCAAAGTCTGACACCTCGCTCGATTTATAATCACTTCACACTTATAGACCGCTGATCGCGTATGCTTCGCGACTTCCGCATTTCCTTCCAAACGATCCCAAAAGGCGAAGAGAAAAGGAAACATGAGCCGCAGCAGTCAACTTAATTGGAAGTTAAATTTATAGTGCCTGAATATATTAAACAAAACACATATACTGACATATATACAACCCTATCTAACTTTAGCCTTCGCAATAATCTCTACTTTTCAGATTAAGAGATTTCCCATCGCGGAAACAAGGAAATATTCCAAGGGAAGCTTTGAACATATAACATCTTTAAATTGTGGTAACTTAATGTTACTAACTCAAAGTACACAATTGCCTTTAGATAACATCAGATTACCGCTAATCATACATATTGTTTCGCAGCAAGTCGACATGTTTGTCAACAATTAACGTTAACGTTAAGAACTTCCCTCAGTGTTTCAGCAACTGAGAGACTGAGTATGTTCTGTGGTTCTGAGCAGTCAGCCATTTTTCTTATAGCGTCGGATTAGTCAAAACAGACTGTGTTGGACGGAGCAGGTCAAAACCGGGCAATGCTACAAACCTTTCGTATGTAAAGGTTTCGTAGTAGGCCTACGTTGCATTAGTTCTACTTTGCATAAAGTACTAACACGCGTGCACTAAATAATTTCGTCTCACCTCAACTCGAAAGACGAAACCACAGCTCAGTGTAATCGACACTGTTTGGAGGCCCCGAATTCATAAAAACAGCGCTCGCCATTTGTTATTCAAATAGTGGCAAATGCATTGCACGTCTTAAATCAGCAAGCCTTTAATACCACGGTTATGGTATAGCCACCGAGAATACCTGGATCTCAATCACCCCCTCGGTTTTCAGTTTATCGACAGAGTTGAAAGAATAAAATAATTAACGTTAGATTTACCCTTTCATCAGGTATCAATGCCTCCTCCTTCCCATCTTTCTTCAAATCCTTTTGACCAAGAGCAGCGTTAAACGTTAATTTCACCATTGTGGAAAAAATATGCGAGAGAAATCTCTCCTCGTAGGTCGACCTCCCCTGTAAGTACCCAGACTAGCAATGACGCATTTTAAACGCAAGGCAAGAGATCATAAACCCGAAGTCACCACTAGAGGGAGTCTACATCCATGATCATACATGGCTTACTTTCAGATATGTTTATTTATGCATTACTCTTTTAATTAAAGTTTCTTGACTTCTCTTCACAAAGCAATCCTGTGTGGCTACAAGTCCTGGATGACACCTCCCACAGGCTCTAGGGGTCTGTTTCCAATACATGGATTAGACTAAATGCTTTTTTAAAAATCTCCACGAAGTTCCCTTTAGGTCCAGGACTAGGCTTAACCCATGAATTGAAAACCGTGCCGAGAAGTTTAGGGGGATATTCTGTAAGTCAGAGGACAAACTGAAGGTCAAATTTCAGTTCCAGTTATGTTCCATTTGGGAGGTCTTTGAATGGATGGTATCCTTGTTGTCTTAGACAGGCCAGAGGCAGAAAAAGATGCTCTTCAGGGGGGAAGTTGTCCCATCGTACCCAACGCCATCCTAAAAACAAGACATACAGTTTATAGTGCATTGTACACAATGCTCTACAGACAAACAATTTTCTTCCATGCCACTGTGTGTGTGTGTGTGTGTGTGTGTGTAAGTCTTATTATAGAGACTATGACGACATAATGTCCAAGATAATCAGTGACCTGTGTTAAAGGCATCCTATGCAAAATTTTAACCTTGATATAACAACTTCAAAGTAATTTTGATGGTGAACTAACTCGTAATAGGAAGAATGGCACACCACCCCAGCCGTACCCTACAGAGAACCAGCCTGGTAACTTCGCTCTCTCGTGACCCAGAGAATCACAAATTGCTTTATGGCAATTGTACAATAGCCAACCTTTTGTGTGAAATCGTGTAATATTACCTGGTCAGTCAACATGGCTCTTCAGAGATTATCTTTGTCGGTTTATAAACAAATCCACAAGTACAGTGTGAGTGGTGTACGGCAGTTATGTAAAATAAATACTAAAAAAAAAACAAAAAAACGAAACTGCATTGGATACCTTTAACACTACCTATGATTTGTTGACAATGGTGAACTGTAATTTAATGCCTGTACATTGGGAACCATATTCTATTCTGACTATAGGATGCACTTCAAAAAAGAGTTAGAAGTCATGTTAATTTCAAGGTGCTGCAGGTATCATCCACACACCTGCTTATAATATTACTCTGTATTGCAGAGGATATGTAGCATATTCCCTTTGGATATAAGTGTAGACTAGATGGATCACTCATATGGCAATAATCAATGACACACAAATATGTTCAAATGTCCCAAAAGTATGGCGCATAATGGCTGTTGTTATGCCCCACAATTATGGCACATAATGGCTGTCGTGCATCACCCAAGTGGGTGCTACACATTGGTGGTAGTTAGTGAGGTTCCCTCTTCATTGTGAAGCACTTTGAGTGTCTAGAAAAACGATGTGTAATGTAATGTGTTGTTGTTGTGTGGGCTGGGGAGTAAGTGTTTGCAACAGAGTGTTTGTTTGTAAAAACACTACATTACATTAAATTCTAATTAACATACTAAAAACAAAGAGCCTCAGTGTACATTACGTATACAAGCTGTGTTTGTTGGTGTTGCTGATAATGTGATCTGTGTTTCAGTGGGCCAACAAAAGTCTAATGTGAAACATTATCATTACAAGCGGTCCTCAAAGCCAACCTGAATGTAATAAGCTGTTATTATATTATTATTATGACATATCCAAAAGAACGCTTTGTTGGTTAGAGTGAGGGGGCTACTACCGGTATACAAATAGTGTTACGGCCCAGGCTCGTATGGACCGAAAACATGAAAGGGAGACGAACACTGAATGAAATTATAGACAGCCAGAGACAGAGAGGGTCGTAACAATAGCTTATAACAAATATCACAATTCATAAGTACCTTCATTCTTTTCAGGTTCAAGATTCACAGGTTCTTTTGAGATGTCTCTGTTCAGTTCACCCTGCATAAAGATAGTGATATAATGGTAATTCTCCTCTAGCTTGATGGAGTTCACCACGGATGCGTATTGTAGGTTCTTCAGATGGACCCCAGTCTCCTCCATCACCTCTCTCTGTGCACATTCCTCCCATGTTTCTCTGTTGAGGGGTAAATCTGTTCAAGTCTATACAAACATCTTAATCATTCCTGTAGAATCATTTTTATGTCGCCTATTTTTAAATTCAAAATCTCTTCATAAGCATCAACAAAGCTTAATTTCCAACAACAAAATAATATACTTAGTGTATGTCACAGTATTCACAAAAAACTCTCTCACACACACACACACACACACACACACATAGAGAGATAGGAGAGAGAGAGAGAGAGAATAGTTTTCCAGATTTAGAAGTTGGATTCCTCTGCTTTCAATGTTTTTGTTTTACACCATAGACTGTATATATAGTTCTATATATACAGTATATGGTTTACACTTACCCGAACTCTATGTGGCCACCAGGCAACTGATAAGTACCTTTGCCCACGGGACCTTTTCTTTTACCCAGCAGAACACAACTCGGGTTTAACAAATCTGTGACGATTACACCAAGTCCAACTCCAGGACGCTTAGGGCTACAGTTTCGCACCGCTGTCTCTGCCATTCTACTAGACACCCTGCGGAACAGAAACATGTTAAGAGTACCCTAATAATAATGACTGGAATAATGACTGGAATAAATGACTTTCTATCACAGCATGGATGACCAATTGGAAATCGGAAATCTGTTGCAAAGACTCCAACTGCGCAGCCTACAATCAACAGTTCAATGAACTCACTGTAAACCCCTGTATGGAACAAATCTTAGACGGAACATGTAGAACCACGGGCTCTGGTAGAACCAAAAATCGTCGACAGATTCGACGAGAAGACTTATGGAAAATATCAAAATAAAGGCTCCTTAGCTCTCATAACAGACAAGACGATAAGTATTTTACATTGAGAGAAATCAATCACTGTAGCGCATTTCTTGAGGTATCATCTCTGGTATCATCTAGGATATGACTTAACCGCGCATGGGCAAAACATGACGTTGACTTTCTGCGCAGGCGCTATCAGAGATTTGTTTTTCTCCGCGGCTGCTAGTCGAGAGAGAAACATGGCGACGTCCCTGATTTGTGGCCGGTTGTCCGCTGGACTAAGGAATTCCGGGTCCAGGACAACTCTAAGCTCAGCAGCTAAGGTTAGTTGGTGTTATGGTGTAAATTAATGTCTGGCCATATTATGGATGTTCATAAGTTGTCGCCAATCGACCTCTTAGGTTGAATCGCCTCAGAAGCTAGAGCTAACGTTAGATAGCTCGCTAACGTTAACTAGCTAGGGTCACATTTGACATTAACTGACGTTAGCAGGATAGCTTTACTTGTCAACAACTAATGTTTCTGAGTTCCTTGGACACTTCGTGCCATACTGGCAAAATGTCGGTTACATATTCATGTCTGTCAAACAAATATAAGTGTTGTTTTCAGAATGATGTGAAACGCCAGTGATCTGTACAGCTGACGAATGAACACTGTCTATGGACCACTTTGACCTCCACGGGATGGTGCTCATAAATGGACGTGGTGTAGCTCTCAGTGGAATTTCAAAACAACTCTGTGCTAACACAACACTGTTGATAGGACTTCACCTGATTATTGCTATAAATAGTCCTTGGGCTAACGTCTTAGCCAGACTGACGCGTTAGATAGGCCGCCTGTCTACAATCTTACCCGAGCTTGCATTTTTGGCTAGTGCTGGCCTGCAAGTTAATAGCAGCAACGTTAGCAACTTATGTGTATCCCTCCTCAGGTCCTCGGTGGAGCCACAGGTCTGTTCGCTGGACATGGCTCCCAGCAGCCTCCCTTGGCTATGCAGCAGCAGCAGAGGCACCTGTCGCTGCATGAGTACCTGAGCATTGGGCTCCTGAAGGAGGCTGGCATAGCCGTGCCCGCTGGCATGGTGGCCAGCACACCTGACGAAGCCTACTCGGTTGCCAAGCAGATTGGTAAGACTACACACACAAAGCACAATAAGACCACACATTTGAAGTATGATGATTATATATAATTAAATGTTTCTAAATCACCTGCTGTAAGCTATATAAACAGCTAACTGAAGCGAAGCATGAACACGCTGGTGGGAACCCTGAAATTAATGTAAATGGAGCTGAGTAGAGGGTGAGGTTTATTAAGGGGCCACAATGTCTAACTACATTTCTGACTAATGCTTGTAGGTTGGAAATGTGTCAGTCATACTTGTACCAGGGTTAGTTTCTGTGAACAGTTTTTCAGGTTTTCATAAGGATAAAATGGTTGTCAGTAGAGCTCTCAGATGTGATTACTGTATGCTGAGGTCCAGTCTGTAGGGGATATGCAGCTCTTTGTCATACTGTTGTAATCAGAATCTAATCTAAGTAAGATCATAAGGGTGTCAGCAGATTTCTGTATGTCTAAAATACCTCATATCAAAGTGAATATGAAATATCTTCTTTTGGTCTATGTCTAATTAAACTCTGGATTAACCTATATCCCAGTAACATCTAACTGCCATCTTTTTTCATTGACGACGATGGTGTTTAACCTAATTCTAGGGAATATGGAAGAGTGCAGAAGAGAAGGGAATGGCTTCAACGCCACATGAACCAGTACAGTTTGCACAAGACCAGTAGCATTGACTACTGACCAGTACGAGTACACCTCCTAAAAGCTTAGCTGAGCACTTACTCCGTGCTATGACTGCATGTCAGATTTCATTCATTTAAGATTTAATTCTTATTTACTCCAGTTAGTCCTGTTTTATTATTAAAGAAGAAGTACGGGTGAGATAAAGTGAGTGCAGTCTGTTGTCTAGCTATTTTTGCAGTGGCTGGTCACCAATGTGTCTATTCTATACATGCCGCTAAGTGATAAAAATAGCCTGTAAAAGTTCAAGACTGGCCTCTCACTCTGTGTCGCTAATGTGTGTCCACTGAGGCCAAAGCCTTCATGTTACAAGACTGAGCTAGGGGAGTGTTTATAGGGCGCAACAGTTGCGCCCACGGTCGATTCCGGAAGTAAGAACTCAATACAATTTCTCCATTGACAACTGGAGTATAAGCCATAAAATCGTAACTGTCCATGGTAGACTTAAAACCAGCTATGACATGGCTAAGCGATTGTATATGCTCATATAGACGTTCATGGGGCATCTACCTTGTTTTGAAAAAAAATAGTTTTGTTTGCAATTTCACATTAAATCACTACACTACCCAAAATCCTAATGTGTAAAAGCAGAGCCTTTGATTGGTAGAGATCACCGTTGCCATGGAAATGTTTATGCTTTAACTGTCGTCGTTACTAATGTTGCATGCTCCTTGCTGAACAAGATGGATGCCAGCAGTCAGAGCAATGTGTGACCTGTTTTTCTCACCTTGAAAGTTGAATTTACTAAATGGAAACGGTTGGTAGTTAGTCATCTTGTTGTCTTACATTCAAAAGTAAGCATGTTAAACTATCGTTATGTTGGAATGTATAATTCGCAATGGCTGATGGGATGCGTAGTTCCTTTATTCGGAAATTAAAATATGTGCACAGTCTTGTACCTTTGCCTTTTTTAAATTTTCTGTTCGTTTTTTGCACAACATGAAATGTTGTATGATTACGAGTCATGTCATAACTGGTCAGCCTAAGTCAGGGTCTTTATATATGGATTTTGCCAGACGCCAATTGGAGAAATGAATGGGAAACTTACTTCCGGAAATTAAGCTCTCTTGGAGGAGAGGCGGGGCATTTGAGCTCCATAGAAGGCTCACCCCATTGGTTTGTTATTGTGTGCCTATATCTCTGAAGTGGCTGTGTCTTCTCTCTGGTTCTGGAGTCTAAACATAGTCATGGCCTGGTTGCTGTTATGCTTGTCACACTTTCAACAAAAGAGCTGCAACTGTGCCTGTCTGTGATCGATGTCGGCAGAGTAAACTCATTCCTGTAGTTGTGTGTGTGTTTGTGTTGGTGAGTTTCACATCCATATTTCTCAGAATCAAGTCTAGTGTCCAGCCCTGAGGACGCTTCTTGCTGAGAAGTTTGTTCCTATGCTTTTTTTTCTGTCCTGGGTTTGATCGAGGTGAAAGGTGAACAGGTGGGGTGAGACACATGTACCTCCCTCAGCCGTCTTCACACGAGGGTGGGTGGGGCTTTGAAGGACATTCCAGAGGTCCCAGTATTGCTATTAATGAGGACTCAGAATTAGCCCCAGTTTAGTATGTTGGTGTACAAAAAGTGAGCTAACAACCTAAAACGTATGCAGGAACATTGCAGACTCCCATAATAGCACAGTTGGCACCGATAAAAGCTTGCTAGCATGTAACCGTTGTCTTGAGTTGATAAACAGTAATTGGCTATGTTGTGCTTTGAATCCTTTACTTACATTTTCATGTGCTGGTTTGTCTTGGAACACAGACCTACATAGCCTTATGGTGAATAACTTGGGGAGCAAGTGGGAGTTGCAAGTTTGTTTTATCAGCTTTTCACATGACCATATGAAATTAACTTAAAGAGAAGACTTTGCAAATACTGTATGTACTTCAAAGTTCCCCACAGTAACAAAGAAAAGTTTCCCTCAGCAACAAGGAAATGTACTGTACACCGTTGCTTCAACATGGTAGTTAGGGGAACAAATCGTAGGAGATTATTTTTGCCAGCTGTTTGCATCGTAATATTTCTGATTTGTAGGTGATATGTCTAAGTAGGAAGCATACCAGTAACTTGAGAAGTGATAAAAGAAAGAAAGAAAGAAATTGAGAAGTGATACATTCTGGGAATGGCATTACTCAATTCTTTTTGTATATCCTCAAACATAGTTCCTCTAAGCACCGTTTTTTTTTTCTTCTTCGTACTGACAGTACTGTGACCTCGAAATAGATTTGTGTGAAAAATTGCCGGAGTTCTCCTTTTAAGCATTCAAACAATTTGATCTTTTTTGGGACCCACACTTTTGTAACTTGTTACATGTGTTACGTCACATGTTTTGTTAGGTGAACTGTGTTGTTAAGTAAACTCAAAATTCTCCAGTTTTAAATCTAATCTTTATCTCTTTATTACCCTCTCACTATCTTTCTGCCCCCTTTTGTCTTTTGTCTCTCTGCCTCTCATTCTATCACCCCCCCCCCCCCCCCCCCCCCCCTCTCAGGCTCTAAGGACTTGGTGGTGAAGGCTCAGGTGCTGGCTGGGGGCAGAGGAAAAGGCTCATTTGAGGGCGGACTGAAGGGGGGAGTGAGGATTGTTTTCTCGTATGTTGTTGTTTTTTTCTACTGTTATTGTTTGGTTGTTTTGCTGGATTATAGATTTATGGTGTGTTTGTTAGTGGGTGTATTGCCATCTGGGTCTCATCTTCTCAACTCTCTCTCTCTCTCTCCCTCTCTCTCTCTCTCTCTCTCTCTCTCTCTCTCTCTCTCTCTCTCTCTCTCTCACACACACCCCCCAAGACCTGAGGAGGCTCGGGACATCTCCTCTCAGATGATTGGCAAGAAGCTCTTCACTAAACAGACGGGGGAGGCAGGTCGCATCTGCAACCAGGTGTTCATCTGTGAACGCCGCTACCCCCGCAGGGAGTACTACTTTGCCATCACCATGGAGAGGTCCTACCAGGTGAGGGGGGTTGGGGTCACGGCAACCATGTGGGGTGAATTCTGAGTTGGGTAGTGGCGGCAGATGTGTCCCCGTGTCTGTGAAGTGAACGGGCAACAAACAATTATTTTAATAGTCGTGTCATCTGTTGATTATTCTTATGTTTATGGTGTTAGAGGACGTGACTTAAAGTGACATGCATCAATAAACATTACATTAACGTTAGTGAATAGTTCACAGTGAAGTCAGACTGCAGACTAAATACAATTTTAGAGGTATTTATTTTCCTTTACAAATGACTCTAATGAAGCCCCAATGAAGTGAACATTTTTGTTATATACATTTGAAATGGAAAAAACCCATGCACAATCAATATTTCCAACGAAGATTACTGTTCCATCATAAAAAATAGACCATGATTATTTTATTAGGCGGTGATTACAGTTGAGTATGGCTGGCCCTGGCTATCCCACTGTTTCCATTAAGAATGATTATGCTGGACTTTGTCACAACTGTCTGCCTTTGTTGTCTAATTTAAAATAGACACAAACAGCGTAGGTGTTCTACCTCAATTTCTTCTCAACAGAGTTTGACGAAACAAATGTAACTCTGTTAGCTTGTTAACTTCGGGCCTGACTGAGACTGCTGCTTGTCAGGTGTGTCTCCGAAAGCAAAACCTCTATGTCAGTGTGAGTTTAAAGTTTGCTCTGTAGAGTGTGGTCATTGTGTAGCAGGGCAGTAGAAACCTGAGTCATCCTTTGTGGGTTGAGGTTAGGGTTTGAAGATCGATGAGAGGAGGGGTTTCATGAATGCACAGAGTAAGATCAGCAATGAAACAGAAGGCTGGGGTTCAGAAATCGATACCGGAGTGGAGTGGAGATCATATGAATGGTCGATGTAAGAATGGAATGCCTGCAGGATGAAGACCTAGGGGTTGAAATGCGTTGTCTGTGTTTTGTTGCCCATTCTCTAAATATATAAAATTGCAAATAATTGAAGACAGAGTGCCTTGGTTTCTTTCATCCTGGTGGTAGCCAGCCACTACCGAGATTTGGTGATTTGTATGGAATGCCTGCATATTGGTGGCACAGGCTGCCTTCAATATTTGTTCCTTTGGGCTTGCCGTAATATTTACCATTAGGCTGTCATTCATGGAAGCTGAGGCAACTGCTGATCAGAGCAGAGAGGTTTTGCATACATGTTGGTTAATATAAAATACAAAAAAATCTTTGCTTAGGGTTATGTGCACAGCATTACTTATTGCAGCTCACAGTGAACAGAGATTTATTTATTTGTTAGGTTATTTCTAGATAAGAATAAACTAAGGGCACATTAGTAAGCATGACATGACTAAATTCAGACTGAGACTACTACACTTATTCACCACTAGGTGGCAAAATGTGTTCACTAAGTTATTGCACTGCTCTCCAAAGCTTTTCCAGATTATGACTTAGAAATAATTGCTGTAAACATGAGCTTTATATATATCCTGCCCTTATTACACTTCTCACATGCATATTACCAACCAACAACCTACTGGACTACTTTTTCAGAGATGTGATGTTTTTATTTACAATTTTTTGCTTTTTTTGTTCAGGGTCCCGTGCTGATCGGCAGTTCTCAGGGGGGCGTGAACATCGAGGATGTGGCGGCAGAGAACCCTGATGCCATCGTCAAAGAGCCCATCGACATCATTGAGGGCATAAAGAAGGAGCAGGCTGTCCGGGTATGAGAGCTCTCTCTCTCCTTCTCCTCCTCTACCTCCTCCATCTATTCTCTCTCTTCCTGCTCTAGCACCTCCTCATTACTATCCTCATCCACCTCGTCTCGTCTGCCTCCTTTACCATATCCTCTTCCTCCTCCACCTCTTCTTTCTCTTCCTCCTCCATTCCTCCGCCACCTGCTGACATAACTGTCGCAAACACTCGGGGCTTAAGGTCCGATCTCTCTCTCTCTCTCTCTCTGGGTGTCTCTCCTGGATGGGGATCAGAGCTAATCTGGTACCACATTTGACTCTGCAGGGGAAAAATCTCATAGAAAATGAGGCGCTGTTGGTCCTAGATCGGGCTCTTTAGCATGGATGCATGCATATAAATTATGCAACACGCAGAGACACACATCAAATACCTTACAATTCATTTTTCTTTTTTTTTAGCTTCAAAAGGTGTGTTAAACCTCTCTCTCTCTCTCTCTCTCTCTCTCTCTCGCGCTCTCTCTCTTGCTCGCTCTCTCTGTGTACACATCACTTTCTGTAGTTGGCTCAGAAGATGGGCTTTCCAAAAGCTCTGATTGACGAGGCAGCAGAAAACATCATTAAACTGTACAACGTTTTTATCAAATACGATGCCTCCATGGTGGAGATCAATCCAATGGTGGAGGACGCCTCAGGCACGGGTAGGAATGACACATTTTCTTCTCAAACAGGATAACTACCATCACATTATTCCCCTATTTGTAATACTAATGCAGAAATCTGTATAATTGCTGTCTTTTAATAACATTGTTTTCTTACCATCACCTTGAGTAATACACAATAATACTTCTAGTTTGTTGTTCTCACCACTAGTATTCACTTCTTGTTTTGCATAGAATATTCTGACTTGAACGTTCTATATTTATTTAAAGCGAGAAAGCAGTGATTTCACAATGTAACATTTGACAGTTATTGAGTGAGGAATTGGAGTAGGGTGAATGTTTTTAGCATGTTACGTATAGACAAGCAAGTAGTCGCTGACACTGAACTTGACTGTCCAGTATGTTGTGTCGTCTGGCAACAGGAGACGACAAGACTAAGATAGGAACTATATTTTGGGAGAGGGGGAATGAACAAACCAAAATCTAAATAAATGATCGAAAACATAATTTGATGTCTTTAAACTCAATTACAGTATTTTCCGGAATATAAGTTGCATCAGTCAAAAAATGTGTCATGAAGAGGAAAAAAACATATAAGTCTTACTGGACTATAAGTCACATTTATTTAGAAATTTATTTCACAAAATCCAAGACCAAGAACATACATTTAATCTGGAAAGGCGAATTATTCAACTACACAATAGCACACAGAACAACAGGCTGAATAGGTGTCCGGTATGTCAACGTAACACATTAACAGTTATTCAGCTACACAATTTAGCCAATTTGATGTTGGTTAGCTTAGCTTAGTTTATTTGCTTACCCTCGTTTGAACTGCCGCTGTCCTTTGCTGTGTAATTTGTAAGCTAGATGCTAGCGGTTAGCGAAATGCTAGCGGTTGGCTTTTTTGGTGATGCACATACCTGGGAGGCTGAAGTTAATAACATAACAAGCCTAGAGCGCCCTCTCGCGGCTGTAGACGGTAATGTTTACTCTATTATATATATATATATATACTCTAAATTATATATATTTTGATATATAAGTCGCGCCCGACTACAAGTCGCGGGACAAGCCAAACTATGAAAAAAAAAAGTGTGACTTGTAGTCCGGAAAATACAGTAGTTGGTAGAAGAATAACAATATACCTACTGCCAAATCACAGCTGTGACTATATCTGTTACCAACACCACTCTCACTTTATTGATTATTTGTTGTCTCTCTTCTTCACAACTCCCTCTTTCCTCTCTCTCTAATTTCGTTTTTGTCTCTGACATGACAGTGATGTGCATGGATGCCAAGATCAACTTTGACTCAAACGCAGCATATCGACAGAAGAAGGTGTTCGACATGCAGGACTGGACTCAGGAGGACCCACGTGACCGACAGGCGGCTTTGGCCGACCTCAACTACATCGGCCTGGACGGCACCATTGGCTGCCTTGGTCAGTACAGTGCTCCCTGTTCACAGTCAGCAGTATTTTGTCTGTGGTGTAGATTATTTTCTAAAACTGTAAAACTGATAGTTTTAGACCGGTCCTTGATTGTGATGGCTGAATCGCGTTCGATGGCGTTGTAAAATGCAGCATAAACATACACCTTGACCGCATTTCGTTCTATATTACTGCGCTACCATAACTTGATACAAAAGTAGCTGCGTCTCGACTCTACGTTGCTTGGCAACCATTCAGATAGAGGAAATATATTTCTTGGCGGAAGAATGATTATCTATGAATAAATCATTAAATTTTTCATTGCTGTGCCTTTACTTTATGAAACTTTGCCAGGTATCCACTAGCGCTTTGCCGAGTATCCGCTAGCGTGTCGTGCCTAACATCGGCCCTTAACTGTTGTAAAATCAGTGTAACCTACAGCCTCTCGAGACTTATTGCTTAAATTTCCTGTTCCTGTAACATCGTTTGGAGACAAGCATTGTATAGTTGTATTTATAACACGGCTCTTCATAATGCTGAAGAATGCTCCATTCACTTGAATAGGCCTTCCCAACGTTCGGCGGTCTGCTATTTCTCGATAACAGACCATTGCTAAGTATAACAGACCGCTGTCAAGGAAAATGGGTTTTGTGCTTCTAATTCACGTCTTTCATATCACTACGCAAGGACTGGAACTTCATTCAAAAGTGAAAGCAGATGGTTGATCAGTTGAAAGCTAAAGAATGTTTGATTCAAGTTCAGCGTGTGCTGTTGCAAACTATTTGTTTCTCAGCAAAAGCCACGATGAAACGGTAACAAATAAGCTATAGCCTAGGCCAGTGGTTCTCAAACTTTTTCTTTTATTCCCCACTTTGATCAAGGGGGCATTCTCGAGCCCCACCTGTCCCTCATCGCTCTAAGAAAGTGGTAGGTCAAGCTTAAAATTGTCAAATTTATTGAAATAATGACAAGTTCTGAATATATCCTCTTCAACAGAGTTAAAATCAGCTGGTGCTGCAGATATAATAATAAATAAATACATAACACACATATTTCTGTTTTCCAGCAACATATTAGGAAGCATAGGCCATTTTACAGCGTTGTACAATGTACAATATATTCAGTGAAATACCAAAATGCTGTATTAAATTGATCCATAATCCAGTCATACTGAGCACTGCTGGTTGGGAAATATTTTTGAAATAAACTTTGCAGGGATGTGATGTAGGCCTACTGTTTAATACATGGGATCACAAGAGTGCCTCCCAATCAGACGTTTCAGCGATTTCGCTCAGAAATCTCAAAGGCATAATACTGTCGCAATCGAGGCGCCTGTCCCATACTCAAGTTTTTTTGGTGAATCTTATTTGCTAGGTGAGGCAGTAATCTTATTTGCTAGGTGAGGTAGGTGCTTGTCTTTGCCTTGTAACTGGACATTTAACTCAAATGTATCGCTAAGATATATCAAATATATCGCTAAGATAGGCCAGCTTCGTCAAGAAATGTTCATTAGTGAACATGCTTGCAGATTCAAACATGCGCTCTTCCTCCAAGAAGAGGCGACTCGAAGCTCAAACACGCGCGACAGCACTTTACCTCGGAAAAACCACCTTGCCTCGCTGTGAAACAGTACAGTCTTTTGGTCAGCTACCATCTCTTCGCAAAGTGCGGAGAATAGACGCGCTTTTAAGGGCCGGGTTTTGATGAAATTCACCACTCTCACAACATCTCCTGTAGGTCGGGACTAACTAAGCTGCCTTGACACGAGCGTTTCCCTGTGAATAACACAGTGCATTCATTGTGCATCGGGTGCTACCTGGGCCCAGGCTACAGATAAAAAAAACTCCTGTTTTTCATGTCAGTTTGCGCCCCACCTGGCATGTCTCCGTGACCCAGTAGTGGGTCGCGACCCACAGTTTGAGAAACGCTGGCCTAGACTATGTAGGCTAAAGAGTCATATCGTGCGGAGTTTATTGTTTCGTTTTGGCAAGTAGCCGTGTAATAATCGGGATAATGTATAGAACGCCGGTCATCATCGGGAAATGGGTCCCTTCAAGGCGGAACAAGACCCCTCCGCTGCGTGTCGGGGTCCAGTTCGCCCTGTCGGGACCTATTTCCCGATAATGACCGCCGTTCTATACATTATCCTTTACTTGTACTCGGTTACCATCATGTTATTTGGAGGGTGGAAATACCAGACTGGTATGATTATACAAATATTTTGGGAAATCAAAGAGGAAATATTATAGGCACCTCAGAAAAGTTCAGTATCATCATTGGGGGGCCTCAGAATGTCACTCTCAGGTGATGAGCTAGGCAACGTCCACCATACAACATTCCGGTCCAAGTGCCAATGGGAACCCGGGTCCAATTGCGACTCGCGGCCATTTCCCAATCCTAAATCATCTATCTCTTCCATTTGCGTCCTGTTACTCCTCGCCCTAAGACTAGACTAAATGAGAACCCCTCAGTGACAGTGGTATCACAGAGAAATTCAGTGCCCTTTATTTTCCCCTTATATCAAAAAATGACCTTGAGCTCTTATAGGTTAATTGGTAGTCTTTGGTGTTAAAGGGCTGTTTGTTGTCCTTCTACTAGTCAACGGAGCAGGTTTGGCCATGGCCACCATGGACATCATCAAGCTCCACGGTGGCACCCCTGCCAACTTCCTGGATGTGGGCGGAGGAGCCACAGCGCACCAGGTGACAGAAGCCTTCAAGCTCATCACCTCCGACAAAAAGGTACTGCTGTTTGTACGTGCGTGCGTGGGTTCTGTCCTTGGTTTGTTTGACAGACATAGCTGCTGGCCGTAGGGACTAGTGCTGTCTCTTTGTGTTCATCAAAGCACTTCCAAGTATTCTTAAATGGCCTTGTTGAAGTTGAAATGTTGTGTGGAAAACACACTCATGGCTGTGACAATAGGTTATTGATTGGTATCAAGTCCGTGTGTGTGTGTGTGTGTGGGGGGGGGGGGGGGGGTGTGTTTGTGCTGTGTCTGTATGATTTATCTCTTTGGCGTTTGTGTGTGTGTGTGTTTGTTTGAACAGGTCCAGGCCATCTTGGTGAACATCTTTGGAGGAATCATGAGGTGTGATGTCATTGCTCAGGGCATCATCATGGCTGTCACTGACCTGGACCTGAGGATCCCCATCGTGGTACGGTTACAAGGTAAGAGACGAGGGACAAACACAACCTCCTGGGAGGGACAACGCACCGTTTACACACCGGCACAACATCAGCTCATTCCGCTCACAAACATTTTTTCTCCGCCCTGTGTGTGTGTGTGATTCTTGAATCAGGTACGAGAGTGGATGATGCTAAAGCTCTGATTGCTGCCAGCCCTCTGAAGATCCTGGCCTGCGATGATCTGGATGAGGCCGCAAAGATGGTGAGTCTCGGCCCCGACTCAAGAGGAGAAATACAGTGTGAATGACCACAAGGTTGGATAAAACCGTAATGACCTTTCTTTCTCTCTCTCTCTTTCTCTCCACCTCTCTTTCATCTTGTCTTTTTCAGGTCGTTAAACTTTCTGAAATTGTATCGTTGGCCAAAGAGGCCCAGGTGGATGTCAAGTTCCAGCTGCCCATCTAAAGCCACACCCTCCTCCTACCCTGGACACACTCTCACACACACACACACACACACACACACACACACACTCCCCTTGGTCCTTCCAAGCTCTCTGTTGATCCACACCCCTGACCTCTGCACAGTAGCTGTCGCTATCATTTCGAGTCCAGCTAGTTAAATGTTAACCATCCCCTTCCCCTTCCCCTCCCTTACGCGCTTCAATGCTTCCAAAGATATCTTCATAGCCTACCCCTCATTGTAAGACTTGACCCTGTGGACTCCTTGTCTTGTCTCAATTCATCTTCCACCCCTCCCCCCAACTGATGGCATATTAGATCGGTTCATTTGTTACTCGTGTCGGATTTGGCGACGTCTTTTTGTTTTCTTCATTTGTCGTTGTGTTTGTTTTTAAATTCTTTTTTTTTTCGGTGAGAAGGAACTATTTATGTGGGAGTATTTATATTCATGACCAGGGCAGAGGGAAGAGGCCAAGCTGTTCTAAGCAATGTCAATGACACTGGTTCTGCTGCCTGTCACACGGTGTTTCATTAAAATCCTCCCCCCCCCCACCCCGGCTTGGCTTTCGCTTGAGAGTCTACGTCCCATTTGTTTGTCATAGAGTACTATTTAAAGACGCACAAACAAACCCCACCCCTGCTTCCCCCTTCCTCTCACCTTGCTCCTCTGAATCCTATGGATGTCTGATTTCATTTTATCGTGTTGCAGGATTTTATTAGTTTTGATTCTTCTGTATATTTGGGGGATTTGAACCTGCACCTATCAGAGCTGCTTGTTCTGAATAGTACATCCTCTATGGAGTCTTAAGTGTTATTCGTTTTGGGTACCAGGGTCGCAGTCGAGGAGCAGCGTTTATTGTGTTCACATGTAAGGGAGCACAACTGTGGACCTGTGGCTGAAGTTACATGCAAAAATACAACATCCAATAAACCCTGAAACACCAGCCCAGTGAAGAGTGCCTTGGTTGGAGATGGGACTAGAGACGAGAGGGTATGGAGGGGTGGGGAAGGTTTAGAGGGGTGTTATTCAGGAGACGATGTCTCCTTCTATCTTCCTCTGGGACAGAAAGGCAAGCACACTTGGACTGTACGAGGCAGCTCTAGTGAACTGGGCTCTGACTTGTATGTGTACTGACATTGGAGGCTTGCAGACCAGGGGAAACAGGATCCACAATCACAGCCCCTATGCTGAATGGGAGCATCTTTTTTTTCTTGTCTGGTGTTACTGGAAATAAACAAATCCTGACAGAATGATTGTTGAAGAAGAACCCCCTCAATTGACCTATATATATATATAGCTTGCCCTGTCGATATTAAAATAAATCCAAGCATTATGTCTGTAAACAGATATATCTGTTTCCTTGCATTATGATTTTGAGTTTTTCCTCTCCTAGTTCACTGGAGGAGTCTCCTTTAACAGCTGAGGTCAGCCATTTGTTTAGAATAAAGCCAAACCTAAACTTAGTTCCAAGAAGTTATAATAGCATTGTCAATATATATATATATATACACACACACACACACACACACACGTACACACGTCTTGGAGAGACGTTAAGCACCCACCCACAACAGTTATCATTCCAACTTAAACTTGGGTAGAACAACAGTCGTCTTTTCTCTGCAATATAATACGTGTTAAATTTCAGGACAAGATCAAAATATTTAATGCTCTTGCACCAAGCTTACTCGATTCATAATTTGTATTTATAAAGGTAGAACGCAATGTCCTCTGTAAGAATGCAATCCAGTCTGAATTTACCCCTCAGACCCTTCAGGCAGTCTCTTCTCTATTCCTGCCACCCTCTACGCCTCCATTTCACAAAGAGAACGTACATGAATGCAAACCACTCTGAATAATAAAAGTCGACAACAATGACTTCCTCACTGTGCTGCAAGTGTGTCATTTCACAAGAGCTGCTATCCTGACCTCAATTGTTGCCCTTTCTGCCTCAAAATAAAGAAAATTCCTCTCCTTGTGGAGGAAAATTACTATTCAGTTGGCCACCACACGCAGGTGCGGAAATTATAAGGAAAGTGTGGCTATAGCGAAAGGGCACGTCACATGGAGACTCAACAAAAGCCCTGTTTATGGTGCTCAAATGATGCTTTGTCACCAAGCAGCTTTGAAGTGATTTGTTTTTCGGAGGGAGGATGCCCTTTCCCACCCCATGGAAATTAGCCCTTTGGCTCAACTTGCTGCATTCCCTGACGCTTGATAAGGCGACACGCTTGGCAGGCAATCTACCTGTTAAGATGTAAGAATTACGGGTGAATAGCAAACCGACCCACCTGTTTTGCCATGGGTGACCAACACTATTTACCTGTTTTATTCATGCGTGTCTCATGTAGGTCCAGAGTGTGAATATTAGGGGTTTTAACCCTGAAGCATGCTTTTGACCTGAATGTGTTATGGTTGTGGATAAGGGAAAGGGCTTGTGGGTGTAGCCTATCCAGGCAAATATTAGTGGCATTTTAGAACATCCACTTGGTGACATTTACATTTGTAATCCAGAGACATTTCAGGATGGACCCACTTAGATGCCTGCCATGGAGCAGAACTATGAAGAGAGATCCAATTCACCACATTTAAAGTATAGAGTACCGTAATAATATCCTACTACTGGAACAGGTTTACCTACCCTTCTTGTGTCAATGGCAATCTGTACCGAACATGTCTGTGTTTGTAGGAAAGAAAAACTTTGGAACAAGTCTTGGCATCAGGATATGAACCAGGTGAACAAATTCCACACCAGTAAGAATTTTATTTTATTTGACTTCTTTTGAGAAATGGATATTGGTTTACCAGATCTATGATAAAACATAACTTGAATACCTTGTGAGGATAATGCAATCAGCTCAAGTATTAATCCCACTCAACAGCAGTTTCATAACCTTTCAAGTTCACCACGATATCTTTTATTGTCTATATACCTATGTCCGCACACAAGTTAGCCTGCAGTCTATTTCAATCTAATCCAAGACCTTATATCATCCAAACCTTTTTGTATGAGCTTCTCTAGTTAGTACAGGTGTGAGACAATCTGGTGAGAGAAGTGTTTAAATAGCATAGGAGTGATTCATCTATTTAACTCCTTAGCCTTTTTTCGACATTCATTATCTGTAGGCTAGATATTCTGAGGGTTTCAGCGCCTTAGGCTCTTGATAGCAAGCGAGGCCAAACCCTCTTTTGTGTGAAAGTATTTTGAGATCTCATTTAAATAGTGAGAGCATTAGACACCTGGGCCATACACAAGCTAGGGATCTGCAGGAATGCGTAAGCATATACTTAAAGTGTCAGCCGATGTGAATAAACTGAGTGGTAAGATAAAACATATGGAGTGCTTCTCTTGTGCTCGGTGAAGATATGAAATGCTTTGACTGTTTAGAGGTCTCCATTTTAGGTGTCTGAAAATATACGCAAAGACAGTCCGACAGGGTAGTCCATGTGAGATGGGAAGATTGTTTGTGAATGTGTAGGCCTAGGCCTACTTTAATGATGTGTTTTTAGTCAGAAGTGTGAGCTCGTTTAACAGTCAGGAGGTGTGTGTGTGTGTGTCCGTGTCCAATGGTTTGTGAGTGTTTGTGTTTTATATCTGCCATTTTTAGTTAGGTAGTACGAAATCAGATTCTTCATAGTGTGAAGTTCACACACTATGCTGTTGCCATAGAAACATTTTGTTCTTTATGAGCTCTCTGCCCTAAATCTAATTATTATCTTACAGTATTTATTGACAATTTTTTTATTTATTTTTTTCCCTTACAGACTGATAGTCTAATTAGTTTGATCTGTGCTCTCTGCGTGTAGCCATTAGACCATCTGACCCAGACCACTGTTGCATTGTTTACATTAACAGGACATGCTGCTGCGAGATCATTAGCTTGTTTGGTTGTACGTGTCCATATTTAAGAGGCGAAGAAGAGGTTCTGCCTCAAACCCGATCACCCAGAGAGCACGGTAGCAACTGCAGTAAGCAGCAGCAGCACAGGAGCCTTTACTCGCACCGTTACACACATCTGAATTTCATAGCCAACCTCATGTGCCCATGGCCTCAAGGCAGCCTTTTTACAGATTTCACATATTATGTAACATCTCAGTTTTACAGAAGCCTGAAGTGCAACACGGGACATTTGAGTAGTGTGCAAACAGGGCTGGTATCTTACACTGTATGTGCAAAATCTATTACTTTGGTGGAAATTTCCATCAGCCCTTATACTTTCAGCATGCATTTTAAGCTGTCACTAGTGTGATGTGTCACAGAGCAGAAGGAGGGGGAAAAAACACATCCCCATATTTAGTGTGAAGTTATGGTTGTCGACCATGAAATTCAGTTCTCTGAGGCGAGCTTCTAGAAGATTCTTTCTAACTGAGAACATGCAGTATTCCACCCACGTATCACTGCTGATTAATACACCATTTGTCTTATTTTTATTATTTATCCATGTGCTAGGCTGCTACTACTGTGCTAATTTCAACACAGTGACATATCACAGATAATTAACCTTTAGAGCTAATGCTTATTCCATGCGCTAATGTAAGCTAATTATTATTTCAGTATGTTGTGTGCGTGCCAAGGTGACAAATCATCTAACTGTGGTGAGACTTGCTTATATTTTGTATTACCAATGACTAAAAATGTTTCACACCAACTATGCCAAGCATTTTTCTTCATTAGATTGGTTCTTTTACAGATAAGACTTCTTGGCACTAGCTATGCCACACATCTTTGCTTTTATCATCAGCTTTACTGTCAGCTTCTGCCTACAGTCACTGTCAGAAACGAGGCAAGCTTGGCCAAAAAAAGACTAAAAGCTAAATGACTGATCTCACGTCAGCCTTTCAGGACCAGGACCCGAATGACTGATCTCACGTCAGCCTTTCAGCCTTTCAGGACAGGACACAGCATCATCCTCCACTTGAACTTCTCCAAATTCATTCAAGATCTGTCTCCGAGCTAGTTGGGGCCACTTAAGCCATCACTGCAGTAGATGGCAGTCATGCTGGGACTTTCAGGTTAACTTGGGCAGAAAGCGAACCTGTTGCGTAATCATCAGGGTTATGCACTTCAGCAGTCTGACCACAACCCTGCCGGAGCGACCAGCGCATGAGAGCTTTGTTTCCAACAACAAACACACTGAAGCACTTAAAAATGTGGAAACTTTAAATACAATGTCTGGCCATTAATTCTGTCTGTAGGACAAAGTCATGACAACGATCTTGTGTTTATCTGGTATTTTTCCGGAAGATTGAGTGCTGCTGGGGACCCAGGCGCAGATGACCTCCTATTCTGTGCGCACACACTCATCCGAGAGATGCGGTCAAAGTTTCTTAGAGAGCCGTGGCGCTCAGAGAGCAGTAATGAGCACGAGCAGTGCCGATGTGCACAGTGAGTGATGAATCACCCGTTAATGACCTGTCCTCGGACGCTCATCAAAAGCCCGGCGTGGCAAGAAGCGGCTGCCGCATGCGGCCAGCGGCGAGAAGGCTGTTTGCCAGGCAGGGGTTGCATAGCCTACCTCTGGGGAGAAGAAGCCCTAGGATGCGAAAACTGCCCAAGCTGCCCACTGCCAAGTTCTGTCCCCCCATTAAAACCCCAGGAAGGGTTTGTTTAGCCGTGGATATTCATTTGAACAGAAGCACCAGCCAGTGTGTGTGTGTGTGTGTGTGTGTGTGTGTGTGTGTGAGTGAGAGAGGGAGGGGGTTTGTGAGACTGCCTTTAGATTCCCCCTAATTTGTTTGATTCCACACTAGTGCTGCTATAGCCTCCATTCACCGTCATTTTTGTGTGTGTCCCTCTAATCTAGACTCTTCCAGATTAGTTTGATTCCACAGTGTTTCTAGCCACCAGGCAGTGTGTGTGTGTGTGTGTGTGTGTGTGTGCGTGCGCGTGCGCGCGCCTTTACATTCCCCCAGATTAGTTTGATTCCACAGTGCTGCTGCAGGCACTGCAAGTCCCATCACCTTGGTGACTGTGACTGCGCCTACGTGGGCCTTGGTCCATTTGCACTTTGCCCCGGCGTCTCCTAATTCCACGGCCTTCAAGGATCCTTATGTGTGTTCTGATTCTGAAGTATGTCATTACTTGTTCCCATGGCATCAAGCTGTATGCGCAAAGAATGAGTCATTTTTCGATTCTGTGCAGCTGTGGTAAACTCCATAACAGTAACCACACCCCTCCTCACAGAAAGAGGGAAGAAGTTGTAGACAAATGAAACTGCTAATTAATTTCAGTGTGAATTGATTTTTGTTGGAACACAACACTGCTGTTTCAAGGTAATGCCAGATATGAACAATAGCCTTTCAGCTCCAGGGTGAATTATTGTTTATTTTTCCACAGAATGTTACTCTGTGTCTGTGTGTGTGTGTGTGTGTGTGTGTGTGATGAAGCCAAATGAATGCATGGGTTGGGTCCAGACACGGCCTGTTGTGGCGATATGAAACGCAGAGAGCCATCTCTTCAAAGCCAAACGTGCGCTCACCTAATCTCGTTAGAGCGCCGTAATGCGATTGCTCTGTCTCCATAATCACAGAGGACGCTGCTAATTGGCCCATCTCTCCGTGCACATCTTCAGGCAGACACATCGGGGCTCTTCCTGATTCCGGATTTTTCTCTGAACGGAGCCTCTGCTCCGCGGCCTCCGCATCATGTCGCCAGCCACCTGATCCAGGATCAGATTACCTATTCACCCCCCACTTATTTGCCCTATTTACCCCCCCATCTTAGTCTTTAGACTACAGGTCTGGCCTCTCTCAGGTCCTTCCTACATAATCAAAGCTTGGAGCCAGCTGTTTGCCCATGGTTGAGTGGAGTTTCTGTAGGTCTGGCTTACCATAGGGGTTCAGTTAAGCTAATTGCTTAATTGAAAAATTAACCCTGCGTCTGTTTGAACGCCCACACACATGAGTCTGTTATGTTCAAGCAGAACTATTAGGCTATTTTGCTGTGCATAGACCAGGTCTGCACTATAGCTGTTGTGTAACAGTAGGTTCACAGCTGCTGTAGGAAAGCGTGTTTGCACATTCCCTCTTTCACATGTGTCTCCTTCTGTAGGAAGACAGGAGGCGAAATGAAAGCAGTCAGCTCCAAACCTGAAGCTGTCGCATTCTGGGTCCCAACCCGGTAAGTGAGAACGGAAAGGGCAGCGCAAGGGGGAACCCGAAGCGCTCTGTCACCTTGTCACATTGAACAAAAATCTCCAGAAAACGGACGAGGTCCCCTTCGACTACACTGAGATAAACTTGCATCTGGGAAGCGTGGCCACAGACAGTTGATTAATGGCGAAGCTAAACCCTCTGTAATATCTCACATTGCCAATTTTCAGAAGCCCTCTATCTCCCTGGTGTGCAATTACAGAGGGACCAGAAGCACAGTGATGGATTCACAGAGGATGTAGCTTTTGGTCTTTATACGAGTCACTCATAGATTCTATCTCTCTCTCATACTCACACACACACTCACACATAGATGGACTATTTTCAGACCCAAATGTGCAATTTGAAAGAGACTTTTGGAGGAGGATTTGTTTCTGTCCCGGAAGTGAAATGTATCATTTATATGGTATGCGGCACCAGAGGTGTAAATGATGATATTTTAAGCCAGTCGGGATCTGGGCAAGTGTCCTTTGAGACCGGGGCAGGATTTTACAACGAGTTCTCCCAGGCTTCGAATCCACCACATATTCAGTGTTGCAAAATCATGAAGATAGACCAGGAACATGCAGCAAGAGAGAAAATAAGTCTTAACTTGATGTATTTTGCAGATGCCTTTGTCTAAAAAATGTATGCACTACAATTAAAATAGCACCATTTTAGTTATTTAAAAAAGCAGTAATAACTAGGCTGTGAATTGTTTTCTTGTTATCCACATGTGATTTGTCTGTTCTCTATGACACGATTGGGGCCAGAAAACTCAACTCAATCTAGTTTCACAGTTCCTAATTATCCCAGTGGTATTGGTGTTTAAGAGGGATAGGTGATTTGATTCTGGAGTGCAAAATAAACAGGACAAGAAAGGATCAAGCCATCAGGTAGGAAAAAGAGCAAAGAAGGAGAGCAGAAATGAGCGAAAGATTAAAGCAGCTAGACGAGTGCTATTTTTAAACAAAAGTCCCTGTATATGGCTCTAGAGGTATTTCTTAGTAAAAGTTGGGAACAGGGCATTTTATCATAACTAAGGTGTGCTAAATTCAACTAGCCCTGTTCCCAGGCTGAATTCTGAGTTTTTGACCATCTAATTAGCATAAACAAAATGGTAAACTGTACACACCAATCAATCTGGTCTGAATTTTGTCTCATTAGAAGTTCCATTATTCTGCTATATGACCTGAGCCTTTAGTTTGTTGAAAACTGCATCAATAGGTATATACCAGTGATGTAGTACCCGAGTCCGGTCTCGAGACCGATTTCTGCTTTCTCGGACTCGACTCGGACTTGTTCCTTCAAAGACTCGGTCTTGACTCGGTCTCGGACCACAGTGGGAGGAGAAGGACTCGTAATTTCAGACCGAGTCCTCGAGACCAGCGCATTTTTTTATGTTCATATTAAAAAAAAAATGAAAATGAAATTTCACGGCGGCCACGTCTTTGCCCCTTGCGTTGGCCTTGGTGCCCCCTTCTTTCAATATTCTGCTTTGCATCCGTTTAATAGCGATTTTTATTTAGCCTATAGCCTGTCAAAATAATCTTAGCATCACAGCGCAAACTAATTCAGTCTTACACAGTGGAGAAAATGACAGCGCATGGCAAGACAGAAAGTGCGTCCAAACTCACCAATTCTTCTCAGTTGAAATACTCGCAATCATTAAGCCATCACACAGACACGTGCATCACATCACATGAAAGAGCTTTTTCTCAGCTTTTAAACGATGTTAGCCGCTAATTGCTGTGGTGAACGGTTCGCAAGAAAAGTAAATAATATAATTAAATTTAATCATAACGTCTACATAAGGTGCTATACCCGTCTCCCCTACCCATTCATCTCGGTGGAATACTTCACGAACCCTTAGTTCAACACATGACAAACCATATATCAGAATAAACAGCAGACCTTACCAGAAATAAAGCAGTCCCCTGTACAGTAAGCCGTTCCAGAGTATTCCGGTTAAATTAAAAATGTAATCTGCAGCAAGGTCTACATTCATGTGTCCAACTTTGGTCTTTAGGTTTCAAAATGTGTTTAAATCGTTCTTCATGATTTCATAACAGGCCAAATACAAAATAAATGTTACAAATATTGCCTAGATATAGGTAAATATTAAAATCAGAGGATATACAGCTGAGTAAGAGTTTGTGAAAGGATTCTAAATGATCAAAAAATGCTAAGCATGCATCTAGGCTATTTGAGTTTCTTAAAGCTGAGCTGTGCTTAAATTGTTCAATACATGATTCCATAACAGGCCAAATATAAAATAAATACAAATATTAAATATAGCCTAGACATCTAAATATTAGATAATCAGATGATTTACAGTTCTATGTAATATGTCATGTTTCATGTTTTTGTAATGTTTCATACAGTGATGCAGGTCTACTGCTGTGAATAGCCTAAATACAACTTTGATTATTTTTATAGCCCACTACTGTATAGTTAACTTTGGCCTTTGTGCCCCCCACCAAATATGCCCAACTGAAGGCCAAGTGGCCTTGCCCCTAAAATGGTGAAATTCCAAGCCTGGGCCTAACTGTTGATTATTAATTGGGGTGATATTAAATCATGAATATGAAAACTGACATGTTTTTATGGTCTTGGTCTCGACTCCTAAAGGACTTGGTCTCGACTCGGACTTGCCTCCTCAAAGACTCGGTCTTGACTCGGACTCGACTGTATTTTAAAACCAACGGACTCGGTCTCGACCCTTCAAAGACTCGGTCTTGTCTCGGACTCGGCATAGGCGGTCTCGTCCCCATCACTAGTATACCGTTTTTTAAATGTGCCGACATCATCCAGAGATGCATACATTGCATAAGTTGAAAGTGGGATATGTCTGGCACGTCTAAGAAACGGCGGTATGCACCTATTGATGCATTTTTCAACAAACACCCGAGGTTTAGCATCCTTGCTAGCATTTCATGCATTGTCTGGGTGACACCACCTCTTAAACTGCAAATCACACCAAACAATCATCATGGAAGGTCATTGAAAAGCACCATGAATTGCTGAAGAATTTGGGCATTGGTGAACCCACAAAGGAAACGATCCAATCTTCAGAAACATTTGTCTGCAGAATTTACAATGTGCAAAGAACAGACTCTGTTGATGCAGCACTGCATTTATTGTTCCCCAAGATGGCGAACCCAGAGGCTATGGCCCCAACAAGTGATGCACTCCTTTTTCATTTGATGCGAGTACACTATTAAAGGGGCAGCCATGGCCTACTTAGTTAGCACTTCGGACTTGTAACCGGAGGGTTGCCGGTTCGAATCCCGACCAGTAGGCACGGCTGAAGTGCCCTTGAGCAAGGCACTTAACCCCTCACTGCTCCCCGAGTGCCGCTGTTGTTGCAGGCAGCTCACTGCGCCGGGATTAGTGTGTGCTTCACCTCACTGTGTGTTCACCTGTGTGCTGAGTGTGTTTCACTAATTCACGAATTGGGATAAATGCAGAGACCAAATTTCCCTCACGGGATCAAAAGAGTATATATACTTATAATTATATACATCAAACAGTGACATGGAGAAATGCCCATTAATACCCCCAAACCTGAGCTTCCTGCACTCTCTGAGATGGGATGGAGACTTGGGGAATCTGGACAGCACTGAGTCCCATTCCAGACAGTTGCCCTGAGATGCTAGCCTGTGCATGCAAGAAACAATGCAAGACAATGCACATCAATCTGTTTATGCCAGCAACAGACAGATGAGATGAATGCAGTAATGCCCTAACTTGTTATGACAAAAACCGAATGACACTTAATAACAGAAGCGTTATGTCATAAATGTGTATTACTTGTTTATGACACATTCATGTCAGTGTCATGTCACTCTTATGTCGATACTGTCAAGTAAACCCAAAGGTTTAATAATAACAATGAAGTTGTGACGCAGTTATTCACAAGTTTGGGGGAACGGAATTAAAACTGAAGTTTTTGCCAGGCACTGGGTCGGCTATCACTTCTTTTGAAGGCGTAATGGGTAAATGCCATCCTCTCGCTCTCTCTATCTCTGTCTTGCCCTGGCTTCAAAGGACATGCCCAGTAAATTCCCAGTGGTGCTGTCAAACAGATGAGTAATTTCTTTGATGCCTCCATCCACCACATATGACCTTACTCTCTCCACCTCTCTCCAATTTCTCTCTCCCTCCTTTTTTTTCTCACAGCCAAAACAGCCCCAAAGCTAATTCCAGGCATTTTCACCTCTCTTCTTTAATGAAAGGAGGAGAGAAATATTCTTAGTGTATTAAATATTGAATGTGGGTGTGAATAATACATTGTTAATACATAATAATGATATTGTCCTGAGGTGCTGGATCAGCCTGAGCTAGACTTTTAGTGTGTAAGCCTTTAATATTTAATTCCTGGTAAATGCTATATGCTGACGGCTATCACAGCAACATGTAACTGTCTGTCATCATCAACTCTTTTTTTTTTCTCAGAATGTTTCAACAGTTGGTGCTTTAGCACCAAATAAAGACATAAAGAATGAGTGCAATATATCTCTTGCCAACAGTGCATCCTAGCAGTCTGTATACTAATGGATCAATTTGATACTGATCACAGTTTTATGGGTCTCGTAACCTTTTCCAGACTAGTCCCCTGAGCTCCCTCATACTGTCTTCCGGAACAGTTTGTGTATTTCATAGTACAATGAACTGCTGTATGTTATATGTGGTGCAGAACATGGGCGTGCTTGTGTGTGAGAGTGTGTATGTGTGTGTGTAAGAGTGTGTTTGTGAGTATGTGTGTGTGTGCGTGTGTGAGTGTGTAAGTATGTCTTAGGATATATGCAACATGGATGGAAATTGTCTCTCTGAGCTGAGAGAGCATTAAAGAGAGGAAAGAACTGCTGCTTTTCACAGTGGAACGAAGTGGAGAGAAAGAGAGAGAGAAAGGAGAGAGAGAGAGAGAATAGGAGAGGGAGAGGGAGAGAGGGTGGGAGAAAAAGAAGAGGAGGTTAAACATAATAGAGAGGAAGGAGAGGGAGGTCAGAGAAAGAGGAGAGATCGTGGGTGAGAGGCAGGTTTGGGGGGAGGTGTGTGTGGGAGAGGGAGGTTTGGGGGGAGGTGTGTGTGGGAGAGGGAGGTAAGAGAAAGAGGGGGCAAAGGAGGGAAAAAGAGAGAGAGAGACAGAGTGGGAGAGAAGAGGGAGTGGAGAAGAGGCAGTGCACAGGACAGTGAATGGCGGGAAACACTGAGATACTGAGGAAGTAAGCAGGGTGCTGAGAGAGAGAGAGAGAGAGAGAGACAGAGAGAGACGATCAGCTGCAAAAGAGATGAAAAGAAGGGGGGGGGACAGAGGAAAGGACGAGTTCATCTCTATCAGAGACACAAGTAACCGCTCAGCTGCTGAGCAGGAGAGACGGTCACTCAGGACTCCTCAGCCGCTTTCTCTGAGGTAAGGCAGTTCCCACCTGTGTGGAGTGAGTTTCGTGATAAAGATTAAGAGGTATGCATATGTGGTGAGATACGGTGGTCTACACCTGTGTGGAGATAGAGTGTTAGGTATACAATATGAAATCTGGATGTATGTTCAGGGTCTCTATAACTTTAAGCAGTATATGTATGTTATAAGGTTGAAGTCAAAATATGTCTTGAATGTGAGTGTGGAAAATCAAATCAGTAAACATTATATATGTTAAAGCAATGTGTCTGCTGAGTATTGTCCATATCAGGCTTACTCTGTTGAGAAATACTAATAAAAATAGTGTCTTTTGGTGTTGCTCTTTGAGATTCAGTACCTAAATAACACATTTTTGTTGTGAGTGAGTGGATGGTTGCTTTTTAATGGCTGGACATCTATATCCATATCCAGATTTGTAACTTTTAGTAGAACCAACCAAAGGGCTTTTTTAAAAAACAATAGTTGCTCTTTAATGACTGACATGACATTCTGTGTCATTGTACATGTGTGCTTGTAGCTTGTGTGTGACTGTGTCTTGGGTGATTTCACCCCTCTCACGACTTGTCTCACCTCCGGGTGTACATGCATTGCTGTGCATTTGTTCATGCGTGTCCGTACATGTGTCTCTCACTGTGCACGCGCTTGTGTGTGTGTTTGTGTGTGTGTTTGTGTTGTGTCTTGCACAGAAGCAGGTGCATGTGGTTCAGTGGGTTTCTCCACAAGATTCCTGGGGGATTAAAACAAAGCAATTGCCTTTGGGTGTGTGTGCATGTGTGTATGAGTGTGTGTTTGTTTTGCTTTGTTTGTCTGCCTGAATAAGTGCTCGCCCTTCACACTTTCCTCACCCTCTCCTTCTTTCCCTCTGTTAGGCTGATCTCCTTCAGGCTTTGCCTGTGTCTGCGGGCAGAAGAAACACGCATACATTATGCTAACGTGGGATTAGTACGGTTACGGCTACACTAAACTCACATCGCCTGAAGCTGAAAAAAAAGAGAGAAGCTGTCACCCTAAATAGATTTCCCTCTCACACTGCTCTTTATGACTACACCAACATGATTCCTTATTCCTTGTAAGCTACTCTTATGGACAAGGACAGTCATGTTTTTGGATAACAGCGCAGACTGGATGGAAATTCCAGTGGGACAAAAGGATAATTTAGTAACAGTGTATAGTTGCCATATAATGTTCGTTCAATGAGCCTGGTGCCATGAGGGTTGAAGGCTTTGCCATGATGGCACGCCAGACCAACCAATCAAAGTTCATGTCCTCAGTCATCTCTGCTATGACATTACCTCCTTTTGGTTCTGAAATGTTGTCCCCCGAAGTAGAAGTGGTTCTGGGATATGTAGTTCACAACGAGTCCGTGGAGTGCAACAGGACGGCGGATGCGAACAAGACGTCGGGGTCAGGGTGTGTGGTCTCGACTGCGACTCAAACACCGAAGAACTGGGCGGCGCTCCTGATCCTGGCAGCCATCATCATCACCGTCATGGGCAATATCCTGGTCATCATGGCTGTCACGCTGGAGAGGAAACTTCAGAACGCCACCAACTACTTCCTGATGTCACTGGCCGCCGCAGACCTGCTGCTTGGCCTCCTGGTCATGCCCATCGCCATGGTCAACATCCTGTATGGTGGGTACCGGGTGTGTGTGTCTGTATTGGGGCTGTGTCTGTCAGTGGTGTATTTTTTTTAAAAACACATACACACATGAAGGAATGTGGTGATATGGATAAAGTATCCATCAAAAACAATCTGATCCAACCCAGTATTTGATTAGATGGATTATTCGATTACAGAGAGAGGGATATATATATATATTTGAAATTATATTTCAAGAGATTTAATAGAAAACGCTAAAAAAAAAAAAAAATGGAAATGCATTTAGACAAAGCCAATGTCAGAACCGAACAGGCAGGTTGTGAGTCTTTGTGCCTTAACAAAGTCCTGTGGCCATCCTGGATCTCTGTGTTCTGCTGCAGCTCTCCGTGTGGAGTGTGCAGTGACTCAGGCTTACCTATTTAGACCCTGACCATCGGAGAAGAGCCTTTGTTATTCTGTACCCACAAGAGAATAGAATGAGACATGGTACAGCTCAATGGTAAAGTGCTTTTAGCACAAGCGTAATTTACAGTGTTTTTATGCTCTTAACATACCTGCAATTTTTAGGGACATTACATTTGAAAGGGAATTTACAAAAGGGCATATAGAACACAGAATCAGAATGAAAGTGTAATTAGTATTCCTTTACTCTGCATGAATTTCAGCTTAGTATATATTTTGTATACAATAATAGTTTTTAATGAAGTGAATTTGTAATTGTATTTGTACAATGATGTGAATGAAATTGTATTTGTATAATGATATATAATGAAATTAAATAAATAGGCTTATATGAAAGTAAATAAGTAAGTACATTTTATTCATATAGCACATTTAAGACCAAAGTGCTTCACACAGTAAAAAGAAAGTGAACCAAATGTGTATAAATCACGTCTTCCTGGAACTTTCCTCACAGCAAGTCAAATCCAGAATAAGAACATCCGGTATGGTCATTATTTTCTTTCTTTTTACTGTTTCCCCAAACAAACTCTTTCATTTTTGACATTTCAATATGTTTCCATCCTCAAAGCTGCATTGTTTATAGCATCAAGTTATACCCCATCTGAATCCCTGAGAATATTGCTTTCCACTGAGTGAAACTTGAACACTTCCTCAGACAGCAGCCGATTCTGGCTTACTTTAAATTTAGGGCCTGGATCAAGAGCCACATGAGGGCCAGAACTGTTCCATGGATGTGCAGATTACGCTGTTTTTCCTGGACAGTGCTGTGGCGTTTGTGACGGCATTGACTCAGGGTCTTTTGTTTCCTTTTGTCTTGCAATGTTGTGGTAACTGTGATGGTACTAACAATTCCAAGGGTCTGTGGCTATGTGGTCTCCTGGGCCGTGAAGGGGTGATCAGGTGACTTACCACCAGGGTGTTTTGCTAACTGCTGTTCTGAGCAATGCTGTGATTGTGATGGAACTGACGTGGAGAGAAGACCATCAGTAGTGTCCTGTGGTCAGTGGCCTGCTGAGTAACCGCTGGTGTTCTCGCTACCTGCGGTCGAGAGGCATCCTCCTGAGAAGCATGCAGGAGATGAATCATCCTCTGTTTGTCAGCCATGATTTAGCCAGAGTCTGACTTATGAAGGCTTGTCAGATTCTGTTACCCCCCTCCCCTCTCCCCACACCAAGGCTCGATCCTTTTCTTTTTCTCATTTTGTAATCTTTCATTCTCTTTCTCTCTCTCCTTTCTTTTGTGACAGTCTTTTCATCTGGAGTGTTTCTTCTTGTTGCACGGTTTATTTGCATGTGACAGGATGACTCAGATCAGACCCGCGCTTAGCGTGTCTCCAGAGGAACGTTTGTCATGGAGTCAGGAATATTCATCCTCACTCGCTCACACTGATGATACCCCCTGTGTTTAGGCTCCAGGTAAACTGACATGTAGCCTACAGATGGCTTTGGTAGCCAGGTCCTGGGTACACAAAATTACTTCAATTCATCTACGGCTGCTGGCCCATCCAATAAACCTATGCTGAAACTAGACTACTCTAGAGAGAGAGAGAGAGAGACTACTGTTGGCTTTTTGAACCAGTTATTAATGCAATAAAATGCCACTGCACACTGATCATTCATATTTTAGATAATTTATCCCATGCAAAAAATATACAATTTACATACATATTTTGTATTTCATGTGGACTTGATGTGCTATTTCTACTTTCTCGCAACCAATTTAACACTTCAGATAATAATCACTTCATCATTTCTTCATTTTTGATTTAGAAACAACCAGTAATATATGCTGCATTTTTTTGTTGCTGTTGCTGTATTTGATGGCCCAGTGTTTGAGTAGTACCACACAACTCATCTATGTCCTTGCCGTTCAGTGTGTGATATCACAACACTCAGGATTCCTCATCACTCCAGAGCCACAGCAACCGCTTGGGGTCTGTCACCAAGTCTCCATGTTGCCGTCTCCACAGCGACAAGTGCACACAGGAACAGCCAGCTCTGATTAGCCTCCACCGCTGGCCTTTTGGAGACACGTATGCTGCTGTGTGTCAGGATAATCGAATGCCGCCCAGTAGTGGGTTGACCGGTGGTCAAGGACCCCGTGTTATTCGAGGAACCGGAGAAGGGTTGTTAAAGAGACCGACAGTTATTTAGATGAAAAGATTACTCTCAGCAGATAATGCGTCATGGCAAAGCATCACTGCTTGTGCCTGCTGTTTCCAGGTTAAGGCAACAGATGAAAAATGTCAACCAACAGCCCATGACACATCAAAGTGGCAGGTAAAACAGGTGGTTCGTTGGGCAGGCAGATTGGTGAACATGTGTCCAGTGTGGACCTGATCAGAGGTAAACAGGTGGGCAGAACTAAAATTCAAAGAAATAATAAGACTATTAATTAATTAGAAGATGTGATGACAGGTGGAATACATCCTTTAGATATCAACTTAAAACGTCCCACAGTGAATAAAATAAGAGCCACTTCCCACAATGAGTTCCTAGCATATGGCTGCTGTCACTGAACTCTTACTCTGATGTTAATTGGGAAAAAGAAGCCATATGTCATTTCTCTGACCCCACAATGCCCTGGTCTGCCAGTCATCTGTCATCAGCTTCAGCCACAAACAATCCAGTGGCAGGGAGAAGTTGACACATTGGGCCTGGTTGCCAACTATCCATATGGATCAGTAAATAATAATAACAATGATAATACATTTATTTTTTATAGCGCTTTTCTAGACACTCAAAGACACTTTACAGTTTTTACATAGATACAAACAAACAAACAGACAAGGTACATGGACAAGATTTCATAAACAGAGAAAAACACACAGGTACATGAACAAAGCAGGAAGACAAAACAAGAGAGATGGGCAATGAAAAAAGGAAAAGCTGGGACAGTCCACAAAGGCAAGTTTGAAGAGGTGAGTTTTGAGAGCCTTTTTGAAGGATGGTAGGGTGTTTGACTGTTTGATGTCGGGGAGGACGTTCAAGAGGGAAAGTGCAGCAGCTGAGAAGGCCCTGTTGCCCCAGGCCCAGAGCTTAGTCCTGATGGTCTTGAGTGTGTTTGCATCAACAGACCTGAGGCGGCGGGTGGGGGTGTGGTGGATGAGGAGGTCGGAGAGGTATGGAGAGATTATTGAGAGCTTTGTATGTGAGGAGAAGTATTTTGAAGTTGATCCTGTGTTTGACTGTATACGTAAGTATAAGTATATATACTCTTTTGATGCCGTGAGGGAAATTTGGTCTCTGCATTTATCCCAATCTGTGAATTAGTGAAACACACACAGCACACAGTGTATACACAGTGAGGTGAAGCACACACTAATCCCGGCGCTGTGAGCTGCCTGCAACAACAGCGGCGCTCGGGGAGCAGTGAGGGGTTAGGTGCCTTGCTCAAGGGCACTTCAGCCGTGGCCTATGGTCGGGGTTCGGTGACTGGGAGCCAGTGGAGGTTGTGGAGGACAGGGTGATGTGATGTGGTCATGATGACGGATGGAGGTGAGAAGGCGGGTAACTGAGTTCTGGACGTATTGGAGTTTACTGGTCATTTTGTTGGGTAGTCAGTACAGAATGCTGTTGCAGTAGTCCCGTCTGGAGGTGATGAGGGCATGGATGAGTGTTTCAGCTGCGGTGATGGACAGAGTGTGGATCAGTGATCGCCAATCCAGCTATTGAGGCCTTATCCACCTGTTGCAAGATTAACCTGCAGTCCACATCCAAGCCATTGAGAGAGGGGAGCTTTTAAATCTGAGGTGCCAATCATTTCCATTTTCTTGCAGGAAGGCATGCTGCTTGCCTCAGTGCCTTGCTCCTCGATACCCTCCCTCCTCACACATAAACACATCACACAATTCTTCTTCCAGTAGAAAATCTATATGACTGAGGTATGATATAGCAGCCTAAGAGAGAGGGGGAGAGAGAGGGGGAGAGAGAGAATAAAAGAAGGCCGAGAAATAGTCACAATTATGACTTACAAGCAAGGCCTGAAATAACATAGCATCAGCCAAGTCAGTGGAGAGCTCCCTGTACGTTGCTCCCTCTAGTCTGACGTAGGGCCTAAACAAACCCCCCTCCGACGCGTTGGCCAACTCCTTTGTTTCTCGCCGAGGCGGAAGTGTGGGCATCGTAATTGGGTTGCGGCGCATAATTAGCCACTGATGACTTTTGGCGTGTAATGAGAGCGCACTCGGCCGTCTGGCGTGTCTGGAATTAGCAGCGGTGTGTCGGGGCGTGCCGCGCGCCGCGATATCCTCGTGTGAGAGATGAAAAATCCCCTCACTCGCCTCCATCTGTGCCTTTGATGCTGAATTAATTACGCGGTAATGATGCCGCGGTGCGAGCGGTGGTCGGGCCGAGGGGTTGAGGTGATGATGCTTCCTGTTCTGGGCCAGGCAGGCTAATATTGGAGCCAGGCTCTGAGAGAGAGAGAGAGAGATGATTTCATGCCTGGCAAGAAGCAATAGGCTTTGTAGACAGTGTTCTAATTCTGTACTAGCTGCTGGCTGATTAGATGAAGCCACAAAGAAACCTGGGTGACAAATGATACAGTGCTGTATACATATCTCTCTCTGTCTCTCTCTCTTTCAGTCTCTCTCTCTCTCTCTCTCTAGGTTGCCCAGCAACATTGTACTGCTTCTGGAGGAGATTGATTTGGGATGAAATGTGATGTTTCTCTTTCCCGTGAAAGGAAATGATCAAATGTGGGAACTTGGGAAGTGGAAATGTGGGAAGCAGCACTGTGAAACATCACTTGGAGCAGTTTTTTCGCCTATCCGTATTGGATGAAACGACAAACAGAGTCAGAAAGTCACTCTGTCACACACCCTCAACCACCCACACACCCACCCACACACACACAGAGACTCATACTATTTGATGTAAGGCATCCTGGCATCCTTTATTTCTCGCTCTCATTTCATTATTCATCATTCTCATCAGTCAGTTGTTTTATTCCTCTTATCCAGTTCTTTTCATTTCAGTGAGGTGCTTATTAGGCCTATCATTAAACGGTGATTTGTAGGCCTTCAACCAAAAATAAATAAATAATTCATCTATTTCCTCTCCACATTCAGCTCTTCAGAATGGGAAGGATTGTGGAAGAACACACTAAGATGTATTACAGCGTATTTGCCATACATGTCAGATTTAAAACCTTTTGTAATTCCTCGCTGATACTTATGATGACCGAGTTAATCTTAGATAAACATCCCCACTGCTTATTCTGGTGTTGACTCATGTTGAGACATTGCCAAGAAGAGAGTAGTAGATTTGTGACGATCTGGAGAGTTAAGACCCTCCTGGCAGCGGAAGGCTGGATCTAGCAGTGTGTTTGTGTAGAAAGCCCCTCATGGGGAGAAAATGTGTGTGTGTGTGTGTGTGTGTGTGTGTGTGTGTGTGTGAGGCTTGTTATGCTACATCTAACGCCAGATGGTTCCTGAGCAAACAGACAGCAGTGGCTAAAGTGGGGAAGACCCCTGGCTATCGCGAAGATTTCCTGCGACGGGGAAGGTATTGGCTATGGAGAACTTTTAATGGGCACTCTGATGCTCTGTACTAAGCGTCTAAAAGATGAACATTCCCTCATGCGTGGGGTGGGGTTAGGTGTCTTCAGCAGAAGAAAGCAAGTGTCAGTAATGCGTCAACAAGAGTGGTCAAGATGATGAAATATAATTAAACTGACTGAGAGCTATCATTGAATCAGATAAGAAAAAAAAGCCCTCTAATGTTGTGAACATTCTGTTCTGCAACCAGCACCTAGATATCCAATATAGCACTGTCCTGAATGTTACTGAATTACCAGCAAATCAGCAAAAATATTTTACGAAGGGTGGACAACTCATTGAAAGGTGGCACAGGGTGGGTGTGTGTGTGGGTGTGTGTGTGTGTGGGGGGGGGGCAATTAGTTTATCTTTCCAATTTGTGGTGAGAAACTGTTGTCTGTTCGCCTTCACTTGCTCCAGTAACACAATTATCCCTATTCCTGTATCGCCACTCCACAGAGCCACTGAGATACTCCATTGCAAATGAACAAGAGAGGCTATTGTCACTTTGTCAACAAATCGTTTATCTTTCCAGTGTTGTGGTGGAGAAGCTGTTGTCAATGTGATTGTGTGCACCTGTAGTCTGTTCACCTTTCACTTTTCACTCAATCCCTGCTGGCACCACTCCACAGAGCCAGATACCATCACACACTAATGTTCTTCTGTTAGAAATAAGATAGTGTCATATTTCATGGTGCAATGACATTACGTAATAATCAAGTTCTGAAGCAGGGAGAGAACAAGGAACAAAGTGGACATGTACAGTTATTGCCTCTCCAGGCTTGAGTGGACATTCTCCCTCAATTACCCCACAGCCCCACACACTCACACACACACCGCCAGCCTACTGCCTGTCTCTGTGATTTGTCCGTAGTGGTGGTGGTGTGTGTGTATGTGTGTGTCTGTGTGTGTGTGTGCTGAGAGCATTTTTGTGGCTTGAAGTGCAATGGCTGCGGTTTTACTGATGGGATGTAATAAGCTCGGTAACTGCACCCAGAAAACGATCAGCTTAGCCCTGGAGCTGAGTTTAGCCCATACAGGGCAGCACAGCACTGTAAGACAGCCTCTTCCACCACTTCACTTTGCATTTTAAGAGAAAAAAAACCCATGTTGCGAAACAACATTACCCTGAGTTTGAAAGTTATTTTCTTGAGTTCCCTAAACAAAGGAAAGTCTTCTCTGGTGTATGCCCTGAAAATATTTGAAATATTGTTCAGACCAAGGCTCTTAATCCTATCTAAACCAGAGACGTTTTTAAAACTCATGTTGGGGCAACGCAACATTCTTAGTGTATTCTTACTACTACTACCCCTGTGGCTACACTTGTGTCTAAAGTACTGCATGACTGAGTCAGACCTTGTTTAAACACTGTAAATATTCTTAATTGTCTGGTTTTAAATATGATACTTTTGTCACTGACAAAAAATGCAGAGGATCATCTTCTCTATTTACACAACGCTACAGTCACACATACTTAACTGTCACTTTGTTTGCGTACAGTGATCTTCTTTCGGATATGTTAGACCTGTATGCCGGGTGCAGTGGGAACTGTTTATTTGAATTAGTTAATTAGTGTATATTCTCAGGAGACGTGTAGAGGGATCTTCCTGTCGCTTTCTCTTCATCCACTGCAGTTTGTCCTTGATACACCCTGACCTCCATGTCTATGATCATTTACAGCATGCAGACTTTCATGAGCTAATAGATCTAGTCCTTATTTATTACATTAGGTAAGAATAATACCTTATCCACTATAATACTAAGCACTTCTAAATCATTAACTACTTTTCGTTTTATTAAAATCTTATAACCACTGAAGTGAATGGATTTCCGTAACTAATAAATTGAACGCTTGTAAAGAGATCCTTGAACTAAACTGCAATTTGGTAGCCGACTTCATCTGCAAATCAAATTTGAGAATTTAACTCATGCTTTGGTCATCATGTTATCTGAAGTGAACCATCAGTGAAAAGCAATCTGTTTCGTAGATTACAGCTGGCCCCTCCCCTCAACTCTCTGTCCAATCTGGATCTTCCTGGACGTCCTGCTGTCCACGGCATCCATCATGCACCTGTGCGCTATATCTCTGGACCGCTACATCGGCATCCGAAACCCCATCCACCACAGCCGCTCCAACTCCAGAACCAAAGCCCGCATCAAGATTGGCGCTGCCTGGACAGTCTCTGTGGGTAAGAGCTGATTGTGTACCAGTTACTATATACCTCTGCCTGCATTAACGTTAGTTCCATAATTGTGTTATAATTATGGTAAAGTACTCTACACAACACATTTAAGTGATTGAAGTTCTGGGTACTGGGGCCGGATGATGATCACTGCTGCACTGAGTGGATGTAACTTGTGTACAGTCCAGTGACATTAACAGACTAATCTTTTGAAATGAGAAATATCAAGTGCAATTGCTGGCCACAGATCCAAAATGATCTTGCATGGGAAACTGGCCCGTTATGTAGGAGATTGTATTTGAAGTGCTGGGGCAGAAATACCTGAGTGTTACTGGACAATTTTAATTAATCCTCTTGCTCCTCTCTCCTGTCTGACCCACTTCTGGCCTCTACCCTCTCCACAGTCATCTCCTTACCCGTCCCAGTGCTGGGCCTTCAGAACCACTCCAAGTTCTTCCAGGGCCGAAGCTGCCAGATGACTGACGACAGTTTCGTCCTGATTGGCTCCTTCGTGGCGTTCTTCATCCCCCTCATCATCATGCTGGTGACGTACTTCCTCACCATCAGCACGCTGCAGAGCGAGGCTACGGTCTGCCTGGACCAACTGGTGCCCCGGCCCATGTGGGCGTCGGCCCTGGGCCTCATCCCGCGCGGCTCCGTCTCCTCCGAGCGCCTGTTCCTCCAGCGCTCGCTCAGCCGGGATGGCGGGGATGCCACAGCGGTGACGGGCGTGGGGGTCCCGTTCGGCCGCCGCACCATGCAGTCCATCAGCAATGAGCAAAAGGCCTCCAAGGTCCTGGGCGTGGTCTTCTTTCTGTTCGTGATCATGTGGTGCCCGTTCTTCGTGACCAACGTGCTGGCTGTGGTGTGCGACGCTGCCGTGTGCCCTCCTGACCTCATGGGGGCACTGCTGAACGTCTTCGTGTGGGTGGGCTATATGTCATCGGCTGTCAACCCCTTGGTCTACACGCTCTTCAACAAGACGTACCGTGCCGCTTTTGCACGCTACGTGCGCTGCCGATGTAGGGAGCAGAGAAGGCCCCTGCAGTTCATCCTGGTCAACACCATCCCACCGCTTGCCTACAGCTCCTCACAGATGCACTTGAGGGCCGATGGAACACTCAGGAGGGACACAGAACCCAGTGGTTTGGGGGGGTCTATAGGAATGAATGCACTGCAGTCCTCCAAATGCTCTGGGTATGAACCTGATGAGATTAGCCGTGTTTAGAACTTGGATGTTGGCACCAATGGATGTTGAGTTTCCTCTTCAACAGGGGACATAGACTGAAACTTGAAAGATATTCTGATGATCAAAAAAATGTTGGAAAATTAACGTTCTAAAGAATATCATTGAATATCATGTTCTTGAATTGACCTGTCGCTAAGCCCCGCCCCCCATTGTTACCGTGTGAAAACTCGGACAAACAAACCAGACTTGATTAGAAATACATTGTGGACAATGGCAGCTGACAGTATATGAAAGCAGGCTTTGAGGACGTTTTGATCGATAAGAGGATTTACTTTCCTCCAGAAGCTATCAAAAGGGACTTAATTATGCTATGGAGGGGTGTATTCAAAACTTTAGAATACATACAAGGTGACAAGCAGTTGTGGCGAGTAGCCATGCAAAAACCACTGACGTTAATGCTAGCTAGCTAGCTAGTGGAAGATTGATACTAAGATATGTTAGGTTACGTTAATATTTGATGTAGTAAGAATATAGTAGTTGGTTAGTAGCATTTTCATCTTGGGATTTAACAGGGAACTTGTGCCCACGTTGTTGGCTTAGTAGCCTACATTACGTCGAGCTGTTGCAAACGCGAGAGTATCCTGTAGGCTACTGTTGATGAAAATATAGACCCCGTTTTCTAGCCTCTCGGGGTACCAGCTATGAGTATTACACGTCCCCCAAGCAAAACGTTTGACCATGGTTATCCGTCGGGGTTTTTTGAGTTAATAAAGTCTATTGTTTCCTATGGAGTTGTCCGAGCTGATGTCCGAGTCCCGTTGAGGCTGGACTGTCATTGGCTCATCAGCGTTCTAAGGGTGGCACATAGCGACAGGTCAATTCAACATAGAATTTTATATCAATTGTTGCAGAACGGAACCTTTAAGGCGGGGATCACATTAGCCAGCGGCAAACGTAATGCAACGATAAGTTAAGATAAGTTTTATCTCGTTCCTAAGCAACACAAACGGTTTGTCAATTGAATACGCTCGTGTTGCATTCAACGCTCAGCTTGTTCAACGCTAGCGTCACGCCAGCGTTGCCACCGTTCCGCTGCCGAACCATAGAGGACATAGAGGGTGTGTTCGAAACCGGAGACAGCTGCCTACTGCCTCCATCCCTACATAGAGAGCTGTCTCACTAGACATGACTTTGGATTAAATGCATCTTTTAAAAATGAGCATAGCACTCTAGAATCTTTGGTTAACACTACGGTATGACGTTAGCAAAGGCCTGACGTTAAACTAAATGAGCTTACTTAAGCTAGCAGGCTAACGGTATAAATTAGTTTTACGGCCGGCAGATATATCAGACCAGACCCTATTAATGGTTACAACAATGACATAATCAGATATTAAATTGTTTATTTCTCATCTCTAATCTACAAATCTAAGCAAAATAAGGTCACACAAATGACATTTTAAACAGATTCAGCAGCCATTACCAATGTCATCCGCCATGTTTGTTTACCTTTCACAGCTGTTTCAGACGTTGCCGCAAGGGATTATGGGTAGGAGGGAGCATGAAGTGTGCATCGATGCTGCCTCCAAAAATGACCGTTATTTGGGAATTCTAAGATATCTTAAAAGGCAGCAGAATTTGTTTTTTCGGTTTCGAACCGCACTTGCTGCCTTGCTCCCCAGTTAGTTATCTTAAAAGGCAGCAACTTTACCCGTTTCGAACAAACCCAGAGAATAGAAAACCTGCTGCTTGCCGCTGGCTATATGTGATATGAGGGTTAACTGACAGAAACTGAGATGTGAAAGTTTTTATTATTATTAAGTGTGCTTGCAAAGCAGCACACTTATTGTTCTTCTTAAGTTTTATTGTTTTTCCCGTCACCCTAATTTTTTGTCAGCTCTAGCGCCTAGGCCCTTTGAGACAGAGACACCATTCCAACTTTAAAACGTCCGGTCAGTACCGGTGTAAGTTGCTCGCGAAGATGACGTCAGGTGGGCGTGTCGTTCGTCCGCCATATTGGATTGAAAAAAAAGCGAAACTACATTTTCACAGGTCACAAATTTGGCCGAACGCCACGAAACTTGACGTACATTATCCTTGGACCAAGCCTCACAAAAGTTACCAGAAGGATTTTTGATTTTCGAAAGCGTTTGCCCGTCACAGCCAAACGAAATCGGCGGCGAAGCTCCGAAACAGGAAGTCGTCCATATCTCAGGAACACTGTCACATATTGATACCAAATTTTGTATTTGAACTCGGGACTCCAATGTGAGGGTGCATAAGCTAAAAAAAAAACAAAGAAAACATTCCAAAAGTTTCCAGCATTTGGCAACCCACCCACCCATATTTGGTAACTATCACCTTCCACATTTGCAGTTGTACTGGTACATCTTTCACAATGCCTTCCAAGTATGCACAATGTCTCCAGGTAACCTTGCCCAATCATGAAATCCTTGCTCTGCCATGGGATAGTATGGACTTACAAACTGAAATGGTAAGGACAACAATAGCTATTTATAGCTGATGTAGTACAGTTATTTTCACATTGACGGTATTCAAATTAAATTTTTCATTATTGTTAAATATCATGATGGGAGAGTATTATTAAAAATGTTACAAGTATGCAAATGCATATGTTTACGGGCATTTAGGTTTTACTGTGTTGTTTTGTTATAAAGACATGCAATTCATGCATTCAGACATGCATTCTGGGCTGTATTAAATGAACAGTGGTCGGCAACACTCCATAGGCTACGTATTAATATGAATAGGTGTTTCTGTAAACCTAGGGACAATAAACAGCTATCTCTGTTACAAAAACGAGCTGGTAATCGCTCATTGAAGAGGGAACTATGATAAAAAGATTGTTTTCCTAAAAGCATGGAGTTGACGAAAGAATAAGCAAGCAATGTCACGTTAATGTTAAATAGGCTACATCTGAACGCTAGGTGGCAACGTTTTATTACATTTCACTAGTGTACTTGAAATACGGTGTGAGCTTCACAAGTAAGGAAGGTGCAAATATTATGTAATTTATCATGGGAAATTATTGGAAATGTTATTTCTTGTTTATTCTAATTGCAAACCACACACATCCATTCGTAATCACACGTACACTTTTAATAGAGCTGCACAGTCCCGCCCACAGCCGATGCCGGATGTAAAAATTCAATGCAATTTCTCCATTGACAATTGTGGTATAAGCCATAAAAACTTAACTGCACGTGGTAGACTTAAAACCAGCTACGGCTGTACTAAGCGATTGTATATGCTCCTATAGACACCAATAGTTCATGGGGCACTAACCTTGTTTTGAGATAAATGCCTTTTATTCGCGATCTCTTGGATAAGTACTTCATTACCCACAATCCTGAACAATCCCACAATCCCACAGTGATGCCTCTGATTGGTGGAAAGGCCGTTATGGTCATAGTTTGAAACTTTCTCAACGAAAAATATTGACAAAGATGGCGGAGTCTTTTACTGCCTATGGTGAAAATCTTAATGTGATTAAAAACTTTCTTGACGAATATTGGTACTTGTATCAACAAGGATTGGGGTTTATACATCACACGAACTTAGTCAGGGCCAATACACTATCAAATAGACCACTGTAAATGTAAGTTTAAACACTCAAACTTTTCAGGTAGCCGACAGGCTAACCTTTAGTATTTCCGACATTGTATGTCATTACATAATGCAGCTAACATTAGCATACATGCTGCAACACAGGTATGAAATATATTATGTTTTAGTGAGTGTCCAAAGGGGTGAAAGCCACTTTAAATCGGGTCACATTATTGACTGTTGTGTGTCCGAGAGTCAGTTTGTGGGTTTTGTAAGGGCCAGCATGAGGGACAAGACCTACAAAGTTGTGGTGAGTTAAGCAGGGAGGTTGGTAACGTTAATGCTGCTAGCAGTGCTAGTTAACATTAGCTAGGCTACTGTAGCCTTCATACTGTATGATTCATATCAATCAGGAATACTTCGTGCATTTAATGAACATTTTGTGTAATAATTCACGGCAAATTAATAAACTGAATATGGTGGTCCAAGAGCAGACCATGCACCAGTCCATGCATCAGCCCGACTGAGCAGTGATGACAGCATAGGATGAGTCAGGTAACGTTACGAGGCACTGCCGTTAACGTTAACCGCTTTCACACACACACAATATAAAATACACGATGATAAATATAAAATTCAATATCAAAACACTATTATGTACACGATTACTCCTGAAATAACTGCTATTAACTGCACAATCACTATATAAAAATCACTGTTTGGAGGAAAGGGTTCGCGTGCTGTCGCCGGTTGGAAATGGCAAAATAAATCACGCCGATTTTGCCTATATTATTCAGTGAGGTGCGGTGGTTTATTGGATGAGTAGTTCCTTCGCTCGGAAATGAAAATATGTACAGTCTTGTACCTTTGATTTTTTTTGGATTTTCTCTTCGTTTTTTCACTCGAAATGATATGTTGTATGCTTATGGGACAAATGAATGGGAATCTTACATCCGGCACCTAACCGCATTTTGGCTGTGGGCGGGACTGTGCAGCTCTATACCTTGAAAAGACTCTCATTTTGTTTATTTGATGTTGCCTAGCAACACAGCGTTCAGAGCAAAGATTCTAGAACAGAGCTTCAGAGAGACACATTTTGAGTTCGTGGCCAAGTACCTAAAATATTGGTTTACAAGGATACAAGGAAGTTTATTGTCACATGCATATAGTTACTGGAAGTAAGAAATGCAGTGAAATTATGTCTGGTGTCAGCCTATTTGTGCATTAATGGGGGGGGGGGGGGGGGGGTAAAGAGTGCAGTAGAAGAGGGGTTTAGTAGATTAAGTGGCAAGGGCTGCATAAAAAAGGTGGGGGAGGATTGGGATTGGGTGGGGGGCACCAACAAGGAGCACCCAAGAGCAACAGGGGCAAGGAAAAACTCCCTTACCAAGGAAGAAACCTTGGGCAGATCCACGGCTCAAGGGGCTAACCCAACTGCCAGGGGTCTTGGTGTGTGTGTTGGGGGGATGACAGGGGAGATGGGATAGTGTGCTGTGTATGTGGGGAGAGGGCAGTGTGCAATATGTGTGTTGGGGAAGCTTCCTCATGAGACAATGTGCTGTGTATTGGGGGGGGCAGTGTGCTGTAAGTATGTTGGGGATGTGTGTTGGAGAAGATTCCTGATGAAATAATGTGCTGTGTATGTAGGGGGGGGGGGGGGGGGCAGGGACTTACTATTGCAAGCAGAGTACTGTATGTATGATGTATGTGAGTGATGACAGTGAAGATGTGTGTGTGGGCGGGAGGGGAGTGGAGCAGTGACTGTGTGTGTGTGTGTGTGTGTGTGTAGTGTGTGTGTGGGCAGTGTGCTGTAAGTATGTTGGGGATGTGTGTTGGAGAAGCTTCCTGATGAAATAATGTGCTGTGTATGTAAGGGGGGGGGGGGGCAGGGACTTACTATTGCAAGCAGAGTACTGTATGTATGATGTATGTGAGTGATGACAGTGAAGATGTGTGTGTGGGCGGGAGGGGAGTGGAGCAGTGACTGTGTGTGTGTGTGTGTAGTGTGTAGGTGGGGGCAGTGTGCTGTAAGTATGTAGAGGATGTGTGTTGGAGAAGATCCTGAAGACAATGTGCTGTGTATGTAGGGGGGGGGGGGGGGGCAGTGTGCTGTAAGTATGTTGGGGATGTGTGTTGGAGAAGCTTCCTGATGAAATAATGTGCTGTGTATGTGGGGGGGGCAGGGACTTACTATTGCAAGCAGAGTACTGTATGTATGATGTATGTGAGTGATGACAGTGAAGATGTGTGTGTGGGCGGGAGGGGAGTGGAGCAGTGACTGTGTGTGTGTGTGTGTAGTGTGTAGGTGGGGGCAGTGTGCTGTAAGTATGTAGAGGATGTGTGTTGGAGAAGATCCTGAAGACAATGTGCTGTGTATGTGGGGGGGGGGGGGCAGTGTGCAGCAATTATGTAGAGGAGGCTTACTGTAGCAAGCAGTGTGCTGTATGTATGTGAAGTGATGACAGTGATGATGTAAGTGTGTGTGTTGGAGATGGGGGTGGGGGGGGGGGCAGAAAGGCTAGGCAATCAAGGACATGGGTAGATGGAGGAGAAATCAAAAATAATAAATAAAAAGTTCTATGGAGATGTGCAAAAGTTGGAGAAAGTCAGATATGTATGTGTGTGTGTGTGTGTGTGTGTGTTTTGACGTGTGATGAAATAAGAAAATAAATAAAAGGTCTGTAGCATAGGGAGAGGGATGTAAAAGTGCTAAAAGTCTTGTAGGTGTGTGTGTGTGTGTGTGTGTGTGTGTGTGGGGGGGGGGGGGGGGGGGGGTCATGAGTGCTGAGTAGTGAATGAGTGCAAAGTCAGTATAGTGTGAGTTCAGAGTTGGGAAATGTTTGAGAGTGCTGAGGAGTGAATGTGTGCAAAGTCAGTATAGTGTGCGTTCAGAGTTCGGATGGCCTGGGGATAAAAACTTCTCCTGAGTCTCTCAGTTCTGGCTTTGTGACTACATAGGCGTCTTCTTGATTTCAGCGGTAGGAATAATCCATTGTTAGGATGAGAAGAGTCCTTCAGAATCTTTTGGGCTCTTAGGAGTACTCTTCTGGAATAGATATCTTGTAGAGCAGGGAGTTGAGTTCTTATAGTACGTTCAGCTGAGCGCACTACTCTCTGCAGAGTACTACAATCTCTAACTGTGGAGTTCCCATACCAGGTGATGATGCTACCAGTTAGAACACTCTCAACCGCTGAAGTGTAGAAGGCCTTCATGATGGATGTAGAAACTTTGAATTTCCTTAGCTGACGAAGGAAGTAGAGTCGTTGTCTGGACTTTTTCAGAACATATTGAGTGTTAACAGTCCATGTTAAGTCTTCAGTAATGTGGACACCAAGGTATTTAAAACTTGTGACTCTCTCTACAGGTTGCCCGCTGATCATTAGTGGTGTGTAACTGTAGTTCTGCTGCTGCCTTCTGTAATCCACTACCATTTCCTTGGTTTTATTGATATTCAGTGTCAAGCTGTTAGATTGACACCACTGTGCCACCTCATCAACCTGATCCAAGTACAACTGTTCATTGTTGTTACTAATCAGGCCCAAGATCACTGTGTCATCTGCAAACTTGATGATGGAGGTATGACTACTGTTGGCTAATGCCGTTCTCACTTCTCTATCCACCCATGGCTTCTGGTTAGGGAAGCTTCGGATCTTTACAGTTGGGATGATGGAATCATTTAGCATATTGATGTAACTCAATGATACTTCCGTAAACTCATTGATGTCAGCAGAGTTCGTCTTGAACATCTCCCAGTCAACGTTGCTAAGGGCGTCCTGTAGCCTGGCTTCCGATTCGTCAGTCCAGCGCTTGACCTCCTTCGTCACTGGGGGGTCCGTCCGACTTCTCTGTTTGTACGTAGGAAAACAGCGGCATGATCTGATTTTCCGAAAGCTGGTAGAGACTTCGCTTTGTAACTGTTCTTGAACTGTGTGTAGCAGTGATCCAGTGTGTTGTCACCACGTGTAGGGAAGTGAATGTGTTGAATAAATTCAGGCATGGACCGGTTCAGATGTACTTGATTGAAATCACCGGCCACAATAAGCGCAGCTTCAGGGTGCGTGTGTTGTTGTCTATTTAACACTTCTTGCGATTCTGAAACCGCAGCATCTGTGTTGGCTTGTGGAGGAATGTAGACAGCGTTGAATATTACCGAAGTAAACTCACGGGGCAGGTAGAAGGGTCGACAGACGATCGCTAGATGTTCTAGATGAGTCGAGCAGGACTTTGAGAGAACGGTTTCCATGTGTATGTGCTGGATGGTGTGCTTCCTTTATGAAAGTAGGTGTTTTTTATAGAGTTACAGACATAATGAGTCATGTTGTAGTGGTCCACATAAATGTGCCCCTTCTGTTATTAGAATGCTAAGCGGAGATTTAACATCATTCATTTCTTGTGTGGCTAGAAGCTGGCTATCTGATAGCTATGTCATAGGGAGGAGATGTTGCTGTAACGTTATGGGATTTATGTTGCTTAGCGTAATCATGCCATGGTCATTTGATATGAGATGTACTCGTAACTTCGTAACTTTAGGACTCCTATTTTTTTTTACTAAGAGTAATTCAGGGAGCATTTTAGCCCTAAAAGTAGCGCCTGAGTCTTTGACAGCTTAAGCGAGGACTCCTTGACCGATTCACAAACAATTTGTGGTGGCATTTCACGTCGCGATGTTTTGAAATGCGTCTAACAATCACGAGGGAACAATTTTGCATTGTAAGCATAACTAAGGGATGCAGTAACACCACCAACAACAACCAAAACTAGCCTACTCATTATTTACATGTACATTAAATGTAACGTTTCATTGTGAATCAAATTAAAAGATTCTCCTCTTTGCAAACATTGGCATAGGCATATGGTGACAGATTCATTTAATAATGTTGTTGTGTGGATCACGGTAGTTCTAAGCGCGAATGAAGTGGCCACTTCTTAATGGGAGTCACTGTATGGAAGTAGGCTAAGTAAAATAGAGATGTTTAAAATAAGATAAAGTTAGGATATCCCCGCTTGACAACGGCAGAGATAACTGGCCTTTGGCCATAGCAACCATCCATTTAGAACGACTGGCCTTCATAGCAACCAAGGATCTTAGCTGTGATTCATGTAGCTACATGCAATGTATGTATAGAAAGGTGATGAAATATACAGAGTCAGCTGTCAAGAAATACAGTGCAATGTAGACAGTAGTATACAGTTGATTTACAGAAGGTGGTTTAGAGTAATATGAATTAAATATAAATATGTGCAGTGTATTAGCAGTTATCTCATACAATAAGTAGAATAATGTATGTAGATGTAGTAGTAACATTATAATAGTAGAAATAATAATATAGATATATGCAGTGTATTAACAGAATATAATAAAACAGAATAAATATGGATATTCAATATGACAAATATATAACAGATGTACATAACATACAGCTATGTGCAGTGTGGAAACAGTGTCATTGTAGTGCAGAAACAACATTATAAGAGTAGTAAGAATAAGTCTATGTGCAGGATGAATAGTATAAAGATCAGTAGAATAACTATGTATAAATGTAATTACAGTAGGCCTATGTACATTTGTAAATAAATAGAAAACTGGGTGAGAGGGATAAATTAATTTTATTTAATCGTAAAAGTTAATTGCATTCAATTAAATTGCAATTAAAAATCTTTCCAGTAGGCTTTAATGTCACGCAAAAAGTACAACCAAAGCTGAGCTTGATCAACTAGAACGTCTAAAGAACCAACTTGAGTGTAGTTTTTTGCTGGGTCCCAGGCCATGTTGGTCTGAGGGGAAATGAGAAACCGGACAGTGCTGCTAAGCAATCCCTCAATGAAGAAGTCACAGAATGTCAAATCCCTGCCCCAGACCTTAAACCTATACTGAACTCTTACATCTCAGATAAGTGGCAATCTGGGATTAATGTACCAACAACAAGCAACGAATGTGAATTTTGGCACATTTTCATGATCCACTGGGTCGTTATGGGCCACACAAAATATTCTAGAACAGGGCTTCAGAGAGACACGTTTTGAGTTTGTGGCCAAGAACCTAAAATATCGGTTTCCATGTGTATGTGCTGGATGGTGTGTGTCCTTTATGAAAGTAAGTGTTTTATACAGTTAACATTACAGACATAATGAGTCATGTTGTAGTGGTCAACATAAATGTGCCCCTTCTGTTATTAGAATGCTAAGCATGTGAATCAAATTAAAATGTTTTCTTTGCAAACGTAGGCATAGGCATATGGTGACAGATTAATTTAATAATGCTGCTGTGTGAATCACGGTAAGCGCGAATGAAGTGGAAATGAAATATATAATATTGAATGAAATATAGTGCAATGTAGACAGTAGTATACAGTTGATTTACAGATGGTGGTTTAGAGTACCGTAAAACTTTAAATAATCGCCGAGTCCCTAAGAGACGCCTGTCTCTTTTAAACGCCTGGCCTGGCTACAGGTTTGGGTTAAAGGCCGGTCTCCAGTAGAGGCCTGGTCTGTTTTTTAGTTTCGGGTTGTATTTAATCTTCTAAAACCCGTCAGATCGTCTGTTTAAAGATTCGCAATGACACGAAACCGTTACAGAAAGGAGGTTACAGCAGTGTGAATTAGATGTTGCACGTCGTTACAAGCCGTCGCAAAGCATTCACATGTCTGGTCACAGTTGCAAGGTTTTAGAATGTTGCATCAAGTTGCTGCTCATCTCGTTGCGAATCTTGGGTGTGATTTGGGCTTAAGTATGGCGCAGACTGCGCACGTTATGATTAGATGGCATTAAAAGACTGCGGTGGGGAAAAGCTAGAGTTCCAAATTCGTCATCGTTCAATTAATCCCTTGTGTTTAAAATTTGCGGACAGGCCGAAGCTTGTTTTTATGCTGGCAACAAAACCAGAATGGTTCGCGAACGTTATTCTTTATTCTAAATGCCATGGCGATAAAGAATTTACCTTAGACTAGGCTATATCAGAGCCCGTCTATGGACATTATCTGGCTATATAACCTACTGAAATAGGTTTATGATGTAAAGTCAAGTGCGCTTCTAGGGACTGGTGTGCGCGCGCGCAGTTTTTATTGATGAGTTAGTGGCAAGTGCTGCGCATAGTTGCAGTGGAATGTGGCTGCCCAGGGCATTATAAAACATCTCACTCTTAGACCTACTCATACACGGCGGTGAAATGGCGTATTTAGCTGTCTAAATTCGAATCATATGCTGGGGGAGAAATCGTCGGACATCCGTGATTATTTTGTTATTCAGCACCCCTGCTCAAAAATATGTTCCCGCGCGCCTGGAAGTAGGCTATGATTTGAATGTGTAGACTGTTGTCAAATTTGGCAAATACAAAACGGGAGAAACAATATGGTTCATGCTCTCTCATGCTGTTTCATTCATGCCGAAAAAGAGGGAGAATGAAACATTGCACTTTCCACTTTTGCATAAATAATTCCTGAACGGTTTTGGTCAGGGCTGATAATGCAACTGTATTTGACAAATGACCGATATAGGCTATTTGCTAGTGACAAAATATGAGCTTTCAGTGTGATACGATCTCTTTGTAGATTAATTTAATTAAAACGTGGTTCATCTGTTCTGGCTATCCCCGCTATTTGGATCTTACTGTATCTCACTCAATGAACAACATCTCAACACTAAATTAATGATGATCCGTAATTGTCATCAGATAGCCTAGTCATATAGGTAGACTCAGTGTGTTTGAAATAATTAATTCGATAATATTTTCCATTTTTGCAGAGGAAAAGTTTTGTGTAAAGGGAATTAAAGGCCTGTCTCATATAGACGCCTGTCTCTAGCCGGTGCAGTTTGGCGATTTGGGAAAATAAAAGCCCAGGCTATGATTTGGAGTTTTACGGTAATATGAAGTATTCCTTTATTCTGAGATAGACTACATCAATAGGCTCTCAAAACAACCCCAGGCTCACAAAACAATCCCAGACAGACATAAGGTCTTTATAGAGCAAATCCATATAGATGAGACATGTTAAAGTCAAGGCCCGCCGGCCGGATCCGGCCGCGAATGAATTATCTACGGCCCCCGGGATGATATTTGATTAGTATCGGCCCGCAGGCCACAGCCGCTGGCTGCTGTTTTGCACGCACCAATACTCCATTTCCCACCATGCAACGGTAGGCCACGAACTCACTGCGGCGCCGCAAGTGGGCCTCGGCTTCATTACATTACATTACATTACATTACATTACATTTGGCTGACGCTTTTTTAGCCAAAGCGACTAACATGGTAAACAGTTTAAGTTTTAGAGCAATTCTCAACAATTTTAGGACAATTTAAAAACATTAGAGAACAGTAAGAATAAGTGCATCAGTGAGTGCTGTTTTTAACAGTTACTTGTCAGTTTAAGACGGCTGGTGAGTGCTAGGATCAGTAAGACTTGTTGTAAGTGTTGCTATGAGAGGAGATGTTCTCTAAAGAGCTGGGTCTTCAGGAGTTTTTTGAAAATGGAGAAGGATGTCCCTGCCCTTGTAGGAACTGGCAGTGTGTTCCACCTTCGAGGAACAACAGATGAGAAAAGTTTGGATTGGCTTGAGCGTACCGGTGGTAGAGCTAGACGTCGTTCGTCTGAGGAGCGCAGCGGTCTGGAGGTAGCGTGTGTCTGTATGAGGGCATTCAAGTAGGTGGGAGCAGAACCGGAGACTACTTTGTAGGCAAGCGTTAGAGCCTTGAATTTGATGCGGGCCGCCATAGGTAACCAGTGTAGCTGGATGAGCAGCGGGGTAACATGTGCCCTTTTGGGTTGGTTGTAGACCAGGCGCGCCGCCGCGTTCTGGATCATCTGAAGTGGTTTCACTGCGCAGGCTGGGAGACCTGTCAGTAGGGCATTGCAGTAGTCGAGTCGTGAGATGACTATTGCCTGAACCAGAAGTTGGGTAGCATCTTGAGTCAAGTAAGTCCTGAAATAAATATTCTATCAGTGTATGATGCTTGCATGAGGGAAACATCCCAAAACAATGGCACCCATATAACTGCTGTTGTTTTGAGAAGTATTTCTCATGCAAGCATCATGCAACAATGCAAAAACAATGAAACTATTGTAGGCCTAATTATATTTTACATTAGTAAAGCAGTACTCTGATGTGCATGTTTTCACAAACTATTGTGAACAATCTTAGCACTTTAAACATTGACTGTTTTGAAGTGCATGTATAGCAATATAGTATAAAAAATAATAATAATTGTGATATCATTATGATAATTTGATGGGGGTGGGAGGAGGGGGTGGGTTCATGTAGGTGGGCCCTATGACCCCAAAGTATGCCTTGACTGGGCCTCAGGTCAAAGAAGTTTGAGAGAGGCTGATGTAGACGACAAAGCAGCAAGGAGGCATCATATGATCATTTAAACAAGTTTTATGACAAGGTCGGTAAGGATGGGAAAAATCATACATTTCTGTGCAAACTTTGCCCGCACTTCAGTCACAGTCATTATTCATTTAATCATTAAATAAAATACAGTACACGTCTTGGTTCAATAGGTTACATGCAGTCATTTTAATATGTTTTAATAAACATTGAACCAGTCCGGCCCTCGGCTTGTAGCAAATTTGTTTTTTTGGCCCTCTAATGTATTTGACTTTGACATCCCTGATATAGATTATTTGTCAAATAAACCAGTAAAACATAATTTGTCGGATGGAATATATAACATTCACACTCATAGCTCATATTTTTTTAAATACATCAGTGAAAAAGTATCCTGACAAACAAGCAGCTTTTTAATGCCTTGGTCATATTTCATAATTTCAATTCCTCTGTAGGTTACCTGATACTAGCCCAGTTTGAGAGACGCAAGACGCGTGACATTATTTATTTTTGCAGCCAATCACTGCTGTCATTTTATTTTATTGATTTGATCTCCGTTATAGAAGCTAAATTCGAAGGCAGGCCAAAGGTAAAATCCAACAAACCCCATTCAACCCGCAAGCCAATAGTTGAATAGCCCTCTCCTAGAGCTTTTGAGAAATTGCCACTGCTCCAACACTGAAAGGCACTGTTACAATGTCTGGATCAAGCCAGGTTCAGCATAGCGTATGCCACTGTCTGCTCACGTTGGTGACCGGACCAGGGCAAGCACACTTTCGCAGTTCCCGCCGGAAATGCAGTCTAGTTATTATTATTATTATGAAATACACAATACATACACAATGTGTGTTTTTGGTAGCCTATGTATTTTCCTCTTTTGAAGACGGCCTTTGATGGCTTTGTTAGTGTAAGGCCCGTTTCACACTGGACGCGTGGTGGCGTGTCCGTTTTTATTTCGGCTCCCATGTTAACAGGTTAGACTCGTGCATGCTAGGAATAGGACTCACACGTTGGAAGTGTTTCAAAACAGTAAAAAAAAAATGACGTGAGAAAAAGAGACGTTTTAATTGGCAGAGAGGCTGCTAAAGCACCACATCAGACAGCGTTTGGTAAGCAAAGACAGAGAAAACGCTACGCAACTGACACGCACACGCGACGTTCACGCCACGTTTCCGGTGTGAAAGGGGCCTAATTTCATAGACATAATGAAGTGGCCTACTTTATTCTTCTATGGTTGACACATGCTTAAATGTGAAGAAATGAGATGGACAGGGACTGAATAAAATCAAGAGATATAGGTAATTGCATAGCCAGTTTTACTGCTTCTATTTTTTTCTTCAGCCGTGTGTTGTTGAGTTGTCTCCTCGTATATCAGAGGGGGAGGGATTGTGAAGGCAGGGGAAGGAAGACCGAAGTTGCAGCATCCAACATCATTATTGGTGTTGTTTCGGAAAGGCTAGAACTCAACCCACAGACACGCACGAAGCCCGCTCAGATGTAATTGTTCCTGTGGGACTCGGGAATGCATAGGGATCCAATCTAATTGGACGGTTTCTCTCAAAAACACAAAGTATGACCTTAAACTCTCCTATCTAGCCAACAATGTGTCGATGTATAGGTTTAATGTGAGTCAGTGTAGGCCTACCGTTTTTGAAAATGGAACTTGTTTGGCTCTTCTGAATAAATCATCCTTGTCTTAGGCTAGCTGTGGCCTAGCCTAGTTGGTTTTGTGACAGACCATGGGCTGTGCTGGGCTGTGCTGAATTTGTGCTCATTTCTTGCAGGGTCATAAAAATGCCTGATGCCACAAACACATGGATGGAGCTACTAGGGAGAGATACCTTCACCACGGTACATATCGCAACCTATGATTGCAATATTGGCTCTAATGGCCGCAAGAATGTTACATAGGCACGTAGAAAGTAGTTGCATCTGCATGTGCTCGCTTCTGCCATTAAGACCCTGTTTACACGAAGGGAAAACGCAGATATTCCCCTGCGGTTTGGCCTCTCGTTTACACCAAAACCCCGTTTTTATCACAGAAAACGATTATTTCTAAAAACCTCCGGCCAAAGTGGAGATTTCTGATAACGCCGGTTATGTGCTGCCGTGTCAACAGGGATAAACGGCGTTTTAGCTTCTTAAACGTCACATTATGCGCCAGAAAATCCTTAACGTCATGTGAGCGCCTGATGTTTACAGTTTCTTTGGCTACTGATCAGGATTATCATGGATGCTGTTAAGGTGCTACTAATTTTTACTTATGTGCAAACGCTTCTGGCCTGTTTGCATTTGGAACAACTGCTCTACATGGAGGAGCAGAGGCGAAGGATCGCACGGAGGTCAGCATTTTTACTGCTCGTGTTTTGATTTTGATTGGCCAGCATGGCTTTATTCCTTTCCCTACACTGCCACCCATAGGTTTGGCATAGTTATTATGGCGCTCGACAGCGTATTTATGCGGGTTGATGTAAATGACAAGTTTTTTGAAAACAATGTTGTGTGCACGATGTTATTATTGAAAACGCAGGGGGGGAAATATTCGTTTCTCTAAATACCCGGCTATGTGTAAATGTGGCCTAAACTCCCTTAGTCTAAACCAGGGGTTCCCAAACTTTTCCACAACAAGGCCCCCCAAATACCACTAGGTTCTGGCCAAGGACCCCCTTGATGTTTTATTAATTAAACCCATCGACAATACTACGGCAAATGTAAAAATACATTAAGCTAATCTAATAATTATTTTAGCCACAACCACATCGCGATGGAGCATACAGTGTGTAAATTTTTTTAATTTGGGGCTTTCTGCTATATGAGAGCCATCACTCTACTATTATTCCAAGTCATTATCATGGGAAATATGTTCAGATATGCGTCACATTATTATAATGGCATTGTATAACAACCCTCATAGTATATTTTAAATGTTTCAAATGTATTTATTTCTTGCTTTTATTTTTCCCTCCAACTTGCTGAGGCCCCCCTGGCAACCCCTCGCGACCCCCCAGGGGGCCCCGGCCCCCACTTTGAAAACCACTGGTCTAAACAACAAATAATGCTCTTTTTACAAACGTGTAGCCTACATTTGGTGCTGGACGCTAGTCCAGCCTTTCTCAAACTTCTATGACCTGAGGCCCGGTCATGGCAGACTTTGGGGTCATAGGGCCCACCTACACGTACCCCCCCCCCCCCCCCCCCCCAATCAAATTATCATGATGATTACCATTATCACAATTATTATTATTATGCTATATTGTTATACATGCACTTTCACTTCAAAGCAGTCAATGTTTGAATACTTCTCAAAACAACAGCAACTATATGGGTGCTATTGTTTTGGAATGTTTCCCTCATGTAGGCTAAGCATCATACACTGCTAGGGAAATGGAGAAAAAATGTACATGAAAATGAATGCCTGAATGTAAGGATTCAGGAAACATAATGCCAGCTTTTGTGTATGGTAAACGGCGGAGCAGATAAGCGTAAATCTCTGGTCTGGAGATCTTAAATAGGAAGACTAATAAGGCTACAATAGCTTTTAGCCACGTTATATTCAAATGTGACTATACTCAGAGGCCTAGACACGTTTTATTATACAGTCTACGCTCTGTTTCTATGGAAGTTGCAATAATCCACGTGGTTCTATTAAATGCCGTTAAATAATTAAATAGCCTTAATTCCGACAGGTTGAAGCGGAGCTTTGCTACCAACATTATCGGGTAGGCCTAGTTCAGTTTCTTTCGCGCGCACGCATGCATCAAATGAACGCTCATACCACCACTTAATTACGGCTCTATGTTTAATGATGAGTATTTCCTCTTGGTTGCAGAAACGTTTGTTTTCTTTTTCTGTCGGTCCTTGATCAATTGCGCAGCAAAAATTAACACACGAACCACCGGGCCTAATTTCACTCCACGGCTCCGCGGACTAGTCTCCACGCTGGGCTAGTCGACCACATACACTATGCAGTTTAACATTACATTTGGCATCGACAAAAATTAGTCATTAAATGCTTCTGCTTTTTACATGATGATGCGTGTGTGTGAGAGAGTGAGAGAGATGTTTAAGAGCTGTAGACTAACAAAGAATAATAGCATAGCCTTCTACCGCTACCCATATTGTATGTTGCGTGCATGTAGCTTTGCATGTAGGCCTACATGTTGACAGATCCCGTCGTCAGCTCAACTCTTATTTAATAGGTAGTTAGGAGAGAGTTTTCTCTATCACTCTACTGTAGGTAGGTCTAATCATAAACATCTGGGGAAGCGCAGACACAACGTTGTGAGATAAAGCATGTGTGGCATGAGTTCGTGTGAGATATGTCAACTGCATGCACTTTATGGTCAGTGTGTGAGAAATTCAGACCCTTACTAAAAATGTAAAACCGTTCTATGCAAATACTACCACAATATTTAAGTCGGCTAATCGTCAGAATAAGCATCAAACTGCCACCTAGTGTTTAAGAATCTCAATGTCCATGTGGTAAGCCTGCTAAATTATATGGCTGCGTAAATGAAAAACTCGATCATTCAGTTATGTTTGTTACCCTATCAGTTGACAGATGGTTGTAAGTTTTGTTTCTGGGAAAAAAACATCGTCACGAACAGGATTCGAACCTGTGCGGGGAAACCCCATTGGATTTCGAGTCCAACGCCTTAACCTCTCGGCCACCGTGACTGTAAGGGCGCCTGCGCAGTGCAGCGCTCTTGTTGTTCTCTGTGAAATTTTAAACCAACCGTCTATGTGGCATGCCGTATTATTAAACATTCTCTGGTATGTTGTACCCAACAAAAACTAAAGTAAATTCTACAAAAAACAGGTTTGAACATGGTGTTTGAACTGTGATAATTTACGAGGAAGTACATGCTGGTGTCTGACCCGTATACAGTCTACGGTCTGACCAGAACCAGAGACAAATCTTCCACTAGATGGGGTTGTAGGACAAGGACCGAGTCAAAAGAGGGTCGAGTTCAACATTAGCCTGACGAGCCAGACCCACATCAAGATTTGCTGCTGCTAGATTTCTAGGCTATTCCAACACAAGCCCGTGTCCCAAATGACAGAGACAGAATTCTCTTCGAGACCTCTTGCTTACCTATTAAGTTAGTAGCCTACTGTAGCCCAAGTTTGTCTTTGGTAGAAATATGTCATTATGGTAAAAATCTTCAAAATATAGGCCTAAGTGATACAATTGCAATAAAATGCATCACACATTTAGTGTAACCTAGTTGTATACACACCTGACAATTCAAGCTCCAAGTTAGTTACTTTTTTTTTTTTTTTCAACTTTCAGACTAAGGGATGATAAAACAGAAAAGACAGATCTAAGTTTTTAAGTTGTCTACAGGGTGACAAAATTGGCACAAACTAAAAAGTTGGGTTTATAACCCATGTTGACCATTTTGGCTCCCTCAGTAGGCTTTTCTTTTCATTTTTTCCAACTTCAGACATGTTCAGAGAGGATCGTAAAAAATAAATGCTCCTTTCAAAAGGGTAATAAAATTGCCATTTTTATGGACAAATCACTGCTTAGGTCAACTTTAGAGCTGAATATAGAGAATTGCCCAAGGGATAGGCCTATCACCGGGCAGGCACCCTCCCTATTCTTATAGACTAATTTGATTCTCAATAAAACGTTACATTTAGTTTACTTGTTGGGTAGTTTTGGTTGTTGTTGGAGGCGTTATTGCATCCCTTAGTTATGCCTCCCTCGCGATTGTAGCCGCATGTGCATTTCAAAACATTGTGATGTGAAATGCCACAAAAAGCGGTTTGTGAATAGGTCTTAGTGAGTTAGGAGTCCTCTCGACTTCTTTTAAGCTGTCCCAGACTTTTACTTGCTACTTTTAGGGCTAAAATGCTTCGTGAATTACTCTTTAGTCAAAAAAATTAGGAGTCCTTAAGTTACATGTGACACGCCCATTATTTTTACGAGTTTCTCCTAAATTCGCCAGTTAGGAACTACTTTTAGCCTTAAAATTCTTTGTGAATACGGGCCCTGGCCTTCTGTTTTTTTTTTTTTTAAAGATGGCACACCTCTGCCTCCTGGATGACAAAGGGAGGAGTGGGGGAAGTAGGAGGAGAGTGGAAGACTGCCGGTGACTGATTGTCCTCAAACCGGTATACTGTAGGTAGTATATTTAACTGAGTGATGACATTTTGGCTTATTTGAGAAAAAAATGAGTATTTTTAAGTATTTTGTTGTTAAAAAAAAAACTACATTTTTTTTCTAATGCTGCAAAATACATATTATTAAAATACTGCCCATGTCTGTCTGAAAGTAAGGATGGGCAAACAATTGTAGGGTGGGAAAAAAGGGAGGTGGGTGGTAGGTGAAAGACACAGTTAGTGAGTGCTCAAATATTCTTTCAGCTCACTTTTTTCATGAATTTTAATTATTTGTTTAATGACTAAACGGAATGTATTAATTCGGTTTAACTCAACGCTGTGCTAAAGTGGTGATACTTACCTTCACGTCAATGCTGGGATTCCATGGTTTTCTAGGTTCTTATTGTGCAGACTGCAGAGCATCTCAGACCCTGCTGAAGCTCTCTGACTTCTCTCCTGTAAGTAGCTCTCACACAGGATTTCTTTTTTTTTAAATCCAGGCTTGGTAAATCCACGAGGATAGCAGTGTGTTTAGTATACTCTTTTGGTTGGCAAAACCTGCCATCATTCAATGTGCCTGCTGGTGACTTAGGCCTAGTCCACACGTACCAAACCGATCTTTTTTCCTCCTTCTTCCTTGGAACTGTATCAAGAATATTTGCGTTCAAACGGATCCATCTCAACACGAATCAACACGTTACTTCATATCCCAGGCCTATAGGTGGCACTGTTTCTTTACAGAAATTGACCAAAGCTTCCGCGCTATACAGGCTATACAAACAGGCTATACAAACAGACAGAATAGGCTACGACGAACATGGCTAGTACAAGGAACCTAGAAATATTTGTGTGGACTGATAGTGAACTGTCAACTGTAAAACTAATAAACTTCATTTTTACGGTTTGTGAAGGGTGCAGTCCTGTCCTTTATTTGGCTAATGCAGGTAGGCCTACAAATAATCTCCTTTACTTTCTTTGGTTGTAGGATAGTCCACGATTCACATTAGTTTTGGATTTTACTGCAAGTGCATATACTAAACGCTAGGCTTACCAAAGTTCTAGGCTATTCCGTCGCCACATTTATAATATTGCTATAATACCTTCGTTAGTAACACTCGATACTTTTGCCTGCATCAAATCTCGCATTCGCATTTAGTGCACTACCATCGGCTTAACATGAGTTCTAAGCGTATTTGTATGCTCATATCTGACTTCACTAGACTGTGAATGCATTTATTTATGTTGTAAGACATGTAAAATAAATGAATGACACCGGCACTACGCTCAAATTAATTTAAACTTACACCGAATTTCTCTAATAACTTCTGACTAGTTCTCTCGCGTCACTGACAGTAGCTAGAATGCATCAAGAAAACACAGGGAAAACACTGTTGCACCAAGTAATGATAAGCTATTGGTGCTGCGCAGCACCAGTTGTGATATTTATCCTACTGAGTGTAATCGTAGGTAATGTCATGTATGAAAACTAGTATTGTTAGGCAATAAGTGTCAAGTCCAGGGCAGCTGAGGTGTGATGACATCATCAAAGTATGCAGTTTCACATCCAAACGAACTCGCAAGGGCTACAGTTTCAGATTTTTCCACCCTGGGACCAGGTTTCAAAAAAGTGCGGTTTCGGGCAGTGCGTTTACAGGATTCGTTTGGACGATCGGCCAAGACGAAGCAAAACCGGTGCGTTTAACCCAAAAAGCGTCTCTGTGTGGACGGGGCCTTTGCCGTGTGGTTAGAATAGCTGACTGGCTCCATTGTGGGTCTCAGTATAGGCAGGGTACTGCCCTAGAGATTTGGTGTCTACATGCTTGATGCACCAAGAATGCCACTAGTATGGCTTATAGATCTTTTATGCCATAGAAACAGATTTCGTACCCCGTCAAGCCACATGTCAAGAAACAAATACTGGGGGGCCGCTGTGGCACAACAGGCTACAGCGCTCATACCATATATGGGTCCAAGTGCCCACAGGGACCCAGGTTCTAATCCGACCTGCGGTCATATCCCGGTCCCACCCCATCTCTCTCTCCCACTTACCCTCTCCCCTGTCTCACTCTTCACAGTCCTATACAAATAAAGGCATAAAGCCCAAAAATAAATATATATATAAAAAAGAAATGAATACTGTCATTGTTCCAAGGAGGTAAATTTTGTTAAAAGTATTTATTTTGAAAACTCAGAAGAGGTGTTTTAATAACAATATGGCAAAAGTGAAGACAAAAAGGTCACAGTTTGACATGGTTATTAATGGTTTGCCATTAAAAAAAATCTCTACATGTAGCATCTTTGGCATCACTGATAACTCTTGTTTACGTAAAATAGGTTCAAGACAACATAAACTTATATATATTATTTAAGTCATTAGCGTAGTTAACGTTTTATAGGATATGCAAATAGAAGGAAAAATGGACTTAGCAGTAACATAAAATCACTACAAAGTGTTTTGTAAAGACTCAAGGAATGAATCTTCATCCTTTTTCACATAGGCCCAAAGCACACAACACAAGTTCAGTTTCTAATTGCTGGGCTTACTGGAAGGCAGTTTGTGCCATTCATAGGTATGAATGATGTGTAAAGTCCAGAAGAGAAGGGGGGTTTGGATGAATTGAATCAGTTGCATGAAATTGCATTTAATCAGTTATTTGGAAGATCAATTGTATGTCTTTTCTATATCTTGGTGGAAAACAGTGCTATACTAAGTCATAGAGGTACACTGATCTCTACTTGACCTATTGAATGCTTGCGCAGACACATTAAGCTTTTTTTGTGAACCATAAGGACAGAGCTTGTCATTCTTTTTTTTTTTACGTGTCAGTAAATGATCTCCAAATGATCTCTCGCTGACTGTGCTTTTTCAGTATGAGCTGAATTTTGTAACACGCTTAGCACCAAATAACTTCAGCTCATATCTCTTTATGACGTGTATAATTTATCAGTTTGCTTAAACTAAACCAGTCCAGAGAAGCATAATGTGGAAATCAAGATGATTGACGTTCAGCACCAGCACCACCCCCACACCCACCACCCAATCATTTCCATCCCTCTCATCTCCTTCCCTTTCTCCTCCATCTGTCTGGTGTTTACCATACGCAGCTCTTTTGGTGTTCTATGCAACATCCAAAGAAATCCTCCATCACTGTGAAGTATGCAAACCATCTCCCTCTCTCTCTCTCTCTCTCTTACTCTCTCCCATTCTCTCTCTCTCTCTCTCTCTCTTTCACACAGACCACACTAACTTCATGCCAGGCCCCTGTCACCTCCGAGTTGAGAAATAGGGCCTCTTGGGGCATCTTTCAAAAGCAGGAATCCTCGCCATGCCAGACACAGACAGTGTGGAGGCCGAGGAGATACCAGACCACGCCCATCCCCATTAAGTAAGAACTTAAAACATGTCGTCAACATACAATACCGGCTGTGGTATATGGAACATTCACATTCAACATACATTAACATTTGAGCAACCAATGCATTTTCAATACTGGAGTTTTTGCATATTGCATACTATGACTACTATGATGAAGTCAATAACAAAGTCATATAGGTTGGACATAGTTAATGGTGAAAACTGAGATTTTGTCCTTTTTGATAGATTCAAACTGCATTCACTCTAGTTTTGTTCGCAAATCCATTCCTCTAGCATGTATTAATTATATCTTAGCATTATATTATAACCTACACATAGAGAACTCATGGAAACTCTTTCAGTGCAAACTCATACACTCATCTGTAAATATGGTAAGAGTGTGTCTGTTTGGTGTTACAAAACACACAGGGAGTATGACTGGCAGTTGTTCAGTGAAGATACTGAAGTCGGATTCCTGAAAACTTCTGATAGCTTCTGAATGGATCCAAATGATCTGATCCAAAAGATTGTAGCCAGATCTGGGCCAGGTGCGTTCTAGGCATCTCCTCTACATTTGGACGAGGCACACCTCTGCCAGGCCCTCCTCGCACAGTCTGTTCTCAGAGAGATGGATTGTGGGCCATAGAACTCCATGCCAATGAGTGAAATGTGCTGACAGGCTGGGTGATACTGGCTCTCCTTTTGTTTTCTTGCCTAAGGCTTTTGATGTCCTTAAATCATGGAGCTCAGAGTAGACAGACAGACAGACAGACAGACAGGTAGTCAGACAGACAGGCAGAGAGACAGATAGTCAGACAGACAGGTAGAGAGACATGGGGATGGATAGTTGACTTGGTTGGTCAGGAAAGGCAAACAAATGGCGATGCGTGTGGTCACTTTCACTGGTTAGTAAATAAAACCTCTCCTATACCAGTGGACTGTTTCATGGTTTGATACGAGACAGGAAAACTACTGGACAATAAAGGCACAATGGTCTATCTAGAGCTGACAGCGTAAGAGGTGTCTCGTCATCACTAACAAGAGGGATCATGGGATATTTGAAGGGTTGTAGTTGATCACAGTCATTTATGTTATAAGAAAGCATCAGAACAGAAAGGAGTAAGAAATATAAATGTGGGCTTTGTTGAGAAAGGGTCATCATGTCATGTTGCACTGCAATGTAAAGTCCCTATAGGACAAGTCACTGTTTATTTGTATAAGAGCAGGTTTAATAGGTGGTGCTTAATGTCCAGGTATGGTGCATACGTCAATGAGGATTAATGTTCAGGGATGATGCACGTTTCTTTTGGGTGTTGAGAACGGAATGGGGGACTGGTCAGGGGAGTGTGTATGTTTGAAACTGTTAGGGAGAAAGGAGTGTGTGTGTGTGTGTGTGTGTGTGTGAATGTTGGATTCAGGGCTGGTTTGTGTGTGTGTGTGTGTGTGTGTTGGGCTCAGGCATGGTTGGGGGGGTTATTAGGACGCCTGCTGCACGGCCACAGCCTCAGGAACGGCCGCCGCCGCCGCTGCTGCTGCAGCCCCTGCCTCCTCAGCTGGACTCTCGTTCGCCACGGCGTTCTTCACCTCCCGGTCCACCTCTGGCTCCTCCTGCTCGGCTGCTGCTGCTGCTGCCGTCGCCGCCGCTGCCACCTCCTTCTCCCCCACATCTGCCTCCACCGCCTCCTTCTCCTCTTCCTCCTCCTCCGCCTCCTCCTTCCCCTCTCCTTTAGTGCCGTTGCACACAGAGGCGTCCTGAGGCAGGGTCGCGGAAAGCGCATACTCCGCGCTGACCTCCTCCCCAGAGGCTGTGAGGTCGAGCGCCTCCTTCTCCATGGACTCCACGGCGGCCTTGACCTCCTCGGTGTCAGGCGCCAGCTGAGGGTGTAGCTCGGTGAAGGGCAGGTCCTCTCCTGGACTGATGGGCGCCAGCTCGATGGAGGCCACCGCAGTGGGCGAGTCCACTCCCTGGTCGCCATCCGTGGCCTTGGGGTCAGCCTCCGCATCTCCTCCGCTTCCGCTGCCACCGCGGTGCTTCCTGAGGCTGAACGTTAGCGGGGAGACCTTGAAGGACGAGCCCTTGGGGTGCGTGGACGTGAGGCTCTTCTTGATCTTCTCGCGCTGCTCCGCCGAGACTATTTTGGTGCTGATCTTGTTCATCTTCTTCTCGATGTTGTGGCGCGAGAAGGCCTTCTTCAGGCTGTCCACCTTCTTCAGGCTGGAGCGCTTGATCTTCTCGGCGCGCGACTTCTCCAGGTGCTCCCCCTGGAGTTCCAGCACGCCCACACTCTCGTCGTCCTCCTCGTCCAGGCCCAGCTCCTCGTCCGAGGACAGGTTGATGGTCTGCAGGCCCTCCTCCTGTGAGCGATTGGCGTCCACCGATGGGTTGTCCTCGGCATCGCGGGGGAATGGAGGAGGCTCCTTCACAAACACACTGGAGGGGATCTCATTCTCCTCCTGAAGAGAAAACAAAATACACACACACAGATCTAGTCAGTTTGGGTTGTCAGTTAAGCTCTTAGAAGTGTGAAAACCTGGCCATTTGAAGTATAGTCATCTTTACTTTTCAAAAACAATGTTATGTGTAACATAGAGAATGTACTGTAAGTACCGAGTATAGAGCACAACACTTGGTCATTTAAGATTGTAAGCTGAGGTAGGAAACCTCTCCTTAGGTTGTAAGTAGTGGTGAGAAACCTATGGAGTCTATGGAGAGCATAGCAATCTTCACCTCATAATGTAATAGCTTATACTGAACATATAAGGCCATAGGCACTCAAATACCCTTTATGCAGCTGTAGAGATCCATAACAGTCTGTTTTGCTGCTTTGTTATGGTGGAAATCTCCTTCAAAACCTTGCTAAAACATTGCTATTTTACACTGGTTTTTTGTGATGGATTACTGATATGGACTTGTCACCACTAATAATGTAGCCTTACTTGACATTAGTTGATATGAACAGAATTGCTCTGTGACCTAAATTGTTCCAGGGGTTGCCAGGGCAACACCGATGTTTGTCTAGAGCTTGTGCATGATACATCAGTGAATCTTGTGATTGCAAAATTCTGTCATAGTTTCCATAGTTCCCACACTGTGCCAAACAAACCCATTTTTTTATAGACCAGCTTATTCATTCAATCGTTATGCAGTGCGTTCTGTACTACCACATGCCCTGCAAGAGCTCTGAGAGGTGATTCATCCGTGCAAAGGATGTTTCCATTAGAGCCTGGCTTTGAAGTGTGCCACAGAACATGGAATTCCTTCTGACATAGCTCTGAAGTACATTGTCCATTAAAACCTCTTGAGAGAGTTCTCTCTTTTCTCTTGCCTTGTAAAAGCTTTTGTGTTTCTTCTCTGAAAGTCTGAAATGCAGTGTCTCAGTGCATGCTGTGTCTATACAAATTCTCTCTCCATCTCTCTCTCTCACTCTGTCTGTCTGTCTGTCTCTGTCATTCTCTTCAAGCAAATCCTGAACTAAATCCCTTCTTAAGTGAGCTCCATGCTCCAGCACACTACACGAGCCAACCAAAGAAATGCTATAAAAGCGTTTGCGTCAGTAGTGTAAGACTGTGGACAGTGGGAGACCTGTAACTCTGTTTCTGCTTGGGTGACTCTTGGGTGAGATACCATTTTGAAGAGGATTAGACACATAGCTGGAAAATGGCTGCCTGAATGACCAGGTCACCACATGGATACACACACACACACACACACACACACAGATGCAGCCCTGACATTGTTCACACTTGGACAGAGTGTGTGGTGTGACAGAATGTGACCTGAAGTATTAATGTGATTCCCTCAGCTGGCTAAGTCAAATAGAAGGCTTTGTGTCAGGGTTATTACTTGGAAATAGGCAATTTTGGGGCGAGTTTGAACATGCAGCCACAGGTAATCTTAGACACAATATACTCTTACATCCATACACAGTATATTTCCCTCTCTTTCCCACACACACTTGCATACATA
>NC_055979.1:14017302-14019802 GCF_018492685.1 Alosa sapidissima | reverse complement strand
TAGTATAATTACAGTCTAGTGTAGTGGAGTAGAATGTAGTGTAGTGTAGTATAGTGTAGTAAAGTGTGTGTGGTGTATAGTAGTAATGTACAGTATAGTTTTGGTTTTGGTTTTAATTTTCTGTTTGATGTAGGTGTTAGCCAGTGATTATGCTGAACTGACATGTTTGAAAGGTTATGCATTGTGTTTTTATTGAGATAAAAATGTTCCTTCTGATTTGGGCATGTTCATGAGGTAAAGTGCTATGTATTTTGGGCATGTTTTGAGAGTGTTCTGTGTTTAGCTTGTTCAAGAGATAAAGTAGTCAGTCTGAGCTGGGCATGTTCGAGAGGTTAAGTGTGGTTCAATCTGTGTTTGAAATGATGTGTTCGGTCTGAACTAGGCTTCTGCATTAGACAGACTATTCTGAGTTGGCGTGCGGCAAACAGCTCTGTGAATTGGCCATGTTCATGAGGTAAGGTGCTCAGTGTGCTGGCCATGTTCATGAGGTAAGGTCATCGGTCTGAGTTGGACATGTTCAAGAGGTAAGGTCTTTGGTCCGAGTTGGCCATGTTCAAGAGGTAAGGTGTTCAGTGAGTTGGCCATGTTCATGAGGTAAGGTGTTCAGTGTCTTTGACATGTCCATGAAGTAAGGTCATTGGTCTGAGTTGGCCATGTTCATGAGGTAAGGTGTTCAGTGTGTTGGCCATGTTCATGAGGTACAGTAAGGTGTTCAGTGTATGGCGTAGGGCGTGTTCGTGTGGTTATGTATTTTCCTGTGGGCTTGGCTGCAGTGGTGAGGAATGCCTGCTATGGCCTCCCGCACCGTGTAATCGAGTGTCTCTCTGGGGCCTGCGCACTCGCATTCCTCGCCTGCCCCTCAGTCTGATCAGCCCTGACAGGAAACAGCTGTTTCTGCTCGTGCCCTCTCTCCAAAGAGCTGTGTGTGTGTGCCCGAGTGTTTGAGCATGTCACTGTGTATGCGTGTGTGTGTGTGTGTGTGTGTGTGTGTGTGTGTGTGTGTGTGTATGTCTGTGTGTGTGCGAGAGCATTTAGGTACATATGTGTGCACATGCAGATGTATGTGTGTACACACTAGAGTGTGTGTTCATGTATGTGCCTGTGTGTGGGTGTGTTCTGATTTGCGTGTGCTGCGTTGACCATGTGAGCAGTGCTCTTTGGACATGGTCCTGTCTGTCGGAGAGGAAAGGCCTGGTGGGTTCAGGATGTTCCAAGGATGAGCAGGGGAACCCCCTCCAACACAATGGATGACCCCCCCCCCCCTTTTTCTAATTTTGTCTGTCCTCCCTGTCTTTCCATACCTCCTTTCTTTGATTCTTTAGTTGCTCTCTTCCTCTGTTCCTCAGTTTCTCTGTTCCTTCTGCACCTTCCTCCCCCCCCCCTTCCCTCCACACTCTCCTATCCCTCTCTCACTCTTCTTCTCTAATTTTTTCTCTGTCTCTCTTGCATCTCTCCGGTGTACCCTCCTCTTGCTCTCTTGTTCATTCTGTCGCACTCTCTCTCTCTTTCATAACTCTCTCTCTTCTCTCAATCCTCATCAAAGGCTCCAGTACAATGGTCTCTTCCTCTCTCCCTCTCTCTCTCATCTCTCATTCATTGATACATCTGTTCTCTGTTTCTTTGTTCTTGTTCCTCTCCTTTCTCCATCCCTCTTGTTTTCTCTATCCTTTCTCCACCCCTCTTTCTAACCCCCCTGTCACACTCTCACTCATCCTCTCTCCCTCTCTCTCTCTCATAACATTCTCTCTCTCTCTTTCATAGCATTCTCACTGCTCCTCAGAGGCACTGAAAATCTCACTTAGGGGTGAGGAGCATACCGCATGGGGGAATGGAAGAACAGACTAGAAGGGTGTGGAAGAGGTTACTTAGAGAGAGAGAGAGAGAGAGATGGAAAGAGAGAGATAGGGTAACAGAGAGAGAGAAAGGGAGGAAGGGGATGTTCAGGGATAAGGAGAGTGCATCCTCATGTCTATTCATCATTGTGGATGGAACAGATATTATTTCTCCAATGGAATTTATTTCTCCATCTTTGTTTTGTACTGTATGTCCACACTGAATGTACAGCCAGCTGTAAAATTTGAATTTAAAGGGGCAGCAGCAACGTTCATCACACACACACGCACACACCCACACCCACAACCACACCCACAACTTGACAGGTGAGGATAATGTGTGTTTACTTGTGGAATTCTGAAAAGATTAAAGTGGGAAAGAGATTGGTTTAGTGTTTTGGGTGGAGATGAGTAAAGAAAACAAAGGGTGATTAGTGTTGAAATGGAGGAGTATTTGTCAATGCTGATAGCAGAAGAGGAGTGTATAAAGTTTATAGCAGCAGGGACGAATGGGGGAGGGGGAGAGAGAGAGGGTGTGGTATCTCTTTATACAGAGGGCAGGAATTCCCAACGATAGAACAGTCACATGTTGCTGCTGTAGGCCTCTCTCACCAAAAAACACACACACACACACACACACACACACACTCACTCACTCACTCACACAC
>NC_055979.1:13989802-14009802 GCF_018492685.1 Alosa sapidissima | reverse complement strand
ACCCAATACACATCATCATCCACACACATGCACACACACACTACACCCCAGCACACAGTAGCAGAGCGCCATAAATGCCCAGCTGTTTTACTCCACACATGCACACATGCACACGGACACCCGTAACACATGACCAGCTACCAGGGGCCACACCTGCCATTCACCACTATTGTGCTGCTGATAAAAGAGCCCGGTCAGGCCCACTGCTTCCCATGCGGGTTCTCAGTGTTTCCTTTTTGTTCCTCTCTTTCACTCTTTCTCTTTTTCTCTCTTTTTCTCTCTCTTTCTCTCTCTCTGTCTCTCTGCCTCTAACTCTTTAACATGCACAGGCATACTGACGCTATGGAACGAGATATTTGAGATACCAGACATGTATCCCCGGAGATGTTTAGTGAGGATAAATAGTCTGATACACACATAGCAGCACTCACTCCACACACACACACACACACACACACACACACACACACGCACACACACACACACACACACACACACACTGACTCACTTTCCCCCCTCTGTGAACCTGTGCTTTCCTCTACTCCCATGGCAACCACATTCTCAAGTATTTCCATTCAAGGAGTTCCCAGTGGCTGTCATGTCTGTAGCTACACTCTCACTCCACTGCAGTCCGTGAGCCACTGGTCACGTCCCTCTCTGATCTGATCTCTGAAGAACTTCTCTGTCCAAGCGAGGTCTGTCCATATTGGAGGGTGACATGTCTGGCCTGATAGTCAGCCTTCTGTCCTGTCCTGTACTGCCCTGTCCTCACACTGCAATCATCTGTTCCAGTAACCGTTACTCTCCAACTGGACATATCAATTATCCAAAACCACAAGTCATGCTGTTTCACACTTCCATACACACACACACACACACACACACACACACATACACACACAATGTGGGATAATTGTAACCTTTCCGGTGTATTCAGAAATACACACACACCTAGGGTAAAATGTTGCCCCCGCAAATGAAATGTAAGGCAGTATTTATCCTAATATGCAATTTGTTGATTTTGCACACACACACGCACGCACACACACACACACACACACACACACACACACACACACACACACACACACACACACACACACACACACACACACACACTTGCCTGGAAGATGAGCACTTTGAAGTTGTTCCTCTTGAGCAGGTGCGAGTGGTTGGCCTCCAGCTTCTTGACCTGCGAGGCCTGCTTGTCCATCTTGTCCTTCACCTCCTTCATGTGGACGCTGACCTTGCGGCTCTTCTCCAGCAGCTTGCTGACCGTGTTGGACGTGGACGTGTGGCTCTTGGACAGCTTGGTCATGTCGTTCTGGATGCCGCGCACTGCCCCCTCCATGTCCGCCTGGCGCTGCTCCATCTTGTGCTGGTTCTCCTGCACCTGGTCCAGCATGTTGACCAGCTTGTCCAGCAGCGTCAGGACTGTGATGGCGTTCACCTGGCCCGTCGGGGACATGCCGTCCCTGGGCAGAGTGCCACCAGCAGTCGGAGCTCCAGGCTCGGGGGCAGCATTGCTGCCCAGCTGCGACAGGCTGTGGGTGGGGGAGGACTGGGTGGGGCTGGGGCTGGGCACCACCAGCTCCTGGCTCTCGTGAGCGCTGATCATGCTGCTGCGTTCGGCCATGACGGCGTCTTCTCCCATGGCTGCGGGCTCGTGGCGGGAGGGGGGGCAGGGGCCGGGGGTGGGTTTACCTTCCTGGGAGCGTCCGGAGGAGTAGAAGGCTTCTTGCGCTCTGGGGCTCTGCTGCTCTGCTGCTCTGCTGCTCTGCTCTGCTGGTCCTGGTGCGCTGGGTCCAGGTCCTGGCTCTCTGCCTGGCGAGAGTCTTGTGGCGTGCGTCAGCGGAGCTGGAGTGAGCTGAGCGGAGCGGAGTGGAGTGGAGCGGAGTGCTGCTGGGTGCTCGACTGAAGCCTGGGAAAAGTCTCTCAGCAGCCAGGTTCTCCTCTCCTCTGCTCCAACATGCGTCTCCACCCCTTTTTTTTTTTTTTTCAGACGGCCACACTTCTCTCTCTCTCTCTCTCCCTCCCTCCCTCTCTGTATCTCAAACACACACGCCCTCTCTCTCTCTCTCTCTCTCTCTCTCTCTCTCTCTCTCTCTCTCTCTCTCTCTCTCTCTCTCTCTCTGTTGGAAGAGCAGCATATGAGTTGCCCCGCAGCGTGAAAACCTCCACACACCCAAAATGGGGGTGGAGTTTGGGTAACTATGGCAGCTTGCCCAGCCCAGTGCTGAGAGAGTTATGTGTGTTTGTGTGTATGTGTGTGTGTGTGTGTGTGTGTGTGTGTGTGTAGCCTGTTCTCTCTCTCTTTTCGTTTTCATGCTTTCTTCCCTCATCTCTGACTCTCTTACTGTATGTGTGTGTGTGTGTGTTTCTGTGTGTCTATGTGAGCATGTGTGTACACGTGACAATCTGTTTCCCTCTTGTACTGCTGTACCTCTGCTGTTTGTTCATTTCAAAAGTCCAGAGAAACAGAGTGTAATGTCTGTATACTGTCTCTCTCTCTCTCTCTCTCTCTCTCTCTGTGTATGTGTTTGTGTACAATGTTTGAGTTGTGACCTCATCTATGTCAGTTTGGGTATTTGCAAAATGTTCCTCACCCCCCCCCCCCCACACACACACACCACACACACACACTCACTCAACTAACTGTTTTTTTTTCATAGGAGTGTAGGAGTGTGCTGTGTCGTACTGTGTGTACAGTGAAGTGGGTGAAGTATGTGTTTTTAGTGTGTGTGTGTATGTGTGTGGTCTGGAAAATAGTGGTCAGTACACCTCTCTCTCTCTCTCTCTCTCTCTCATACTATCATGAGTGAAATGGCTGACATTTCTAGAGGCCATACTGAATTTAAAAACCATAATATTCAAACCATAATACATGCATGGGGGACACCCAGCACCCCCCCACCCCACTTCACTGCCCTGCGTGTGTTCATGACCCCCATTTCCCCTGGACTCTCTCTTTCTCCACCAGGAATTTGGATCTCTTTCCACACGCATGGACACACACACATACACACACACATACACACACACACGCTGTCGTATTCATAGAGAGACACACACACACACCTAATCACACATGCACATGCACACATTGTGGCATGCACACATGCACCCCCCCCCCCCCCTCCCCTACATGGCCAAACACACCCACGCACATTTTCAGAAGAACACACAAACCACACACACACACACACACAGGCATGCACAAGCAGTTGTAGGGGTTTCCTCCTGACTGTATTGTTGTGTGAGGCTCCATGATGTCATCTTTCCTCCATTGGGCCGTGACTCTGGAAACACGGAATTCTGAGAACGGAAGAGGCCGCCATACACACACAGCTCTCTGACCTCACTGCCCCCACACATGGACACACCTACACTCACACACACACACTCTCTCACACACACACACACACACACACACACACACACTACACACACATACACATTTCATATACCTTATTTGATTCCACTTTCCAAGTCAAGTTTTATTAAGAATCACAGATTCAAGTGTACGCACTCTCTCTCTCTCTCTCTCTCTCTCTCTCTCTCTCTCTCTCTCTCTCTCTCACACACACACACACACACACACACACACACACACACACACACACACACACACACACACACACACACACACACCAGTATCTTCCCAGATCAGAGAGAGTATATCTCCCCACCCCACGTACAGCATGTGTGTATCTCATTACAGTCCAAACAGTGTGAACCTGCGGCCTCTCACAGCTCTGGTGTGTTCCTGCGGCCTCTCACAGCTCTGGTGTGTTCCTGCGCCCCATTGTCCCCGCACACTCAGGAGGAAGACGACAAAAAACAACACAGCCGCTCTGCTTTTTCCACTGAAGAGGGCCGCTCACAGCACCAGTCCAACAGCTCTTCCAAATACAACACGCTCCCCCTACAGGTGGCCACATGCCATAACAACCAGTGCGTAATCTTCCCTGCTTGTGCTCAGAGCTCTTACAGTAATGTGTTCCCAGTGTGTTCCCATAGGGCTCTTGGTATAGACCCTTTCAAGAGAGTTCCATTATCAGCATCATAGTTGGCCCCACAAGACTTCCTTTTCAACATTCCATATGTTATCAATGCAGAGGAAGTAGATTGGGGCCCAAATAGAACGTTCAAGCATTGTTTTTGTTTTTATTGTTGAAAGGGTCTATAGAGGATATAGATAGAGTAGAGAGTCCCTCTGGGACTGTGATTATGTATGTATGCAATGCTGTCAGCCATGTTTTGCCATACCACAGGCTGTGAGAATCACATTCCATGACCTGCATGTACAGTAATCTAAACATTGAAAAACCTGAGGGAGTTTATATAATGGGAGTATACACATGTACACATGTTGAAAGAGAAATAGTTTCTAGAAATTGTGTTAAATGGTATGTGTATGCCTGTGTGTGTGTGGGTGTGTGGACTGTTACACATGTTTTGTGTGTGTGCATCTGTGTGTGTGTGTGTGTGTGTGTGTGTGTGTGTGTGCGTGTGTGCGTGCGTGCGTGTGTGGTGTGTACAAGCACACATGGATAAGTTTGTATGTATTCGTGAAAAGCCAGATAAGATAGTTATGTACTCTGATAGTAGAGATAAAAGCATAGGCATTGATTCCCACATAGGCATTGATGCCAACTGTATTTCGAAACCAAAAATCCTCTGTGAAATGTGAATGTGACTATCGTAGGGGTTTTCTCAGAAGATTCTTCTTAAAAAAATGTTAAAAGAAACTGCATTTTGCGATTCTGCCATTGCTCCTTGGTATTATTGGCGTCATACTTTAAGAGTACTCTTTGCCTAATGCTGCTCCGTGTGTGAGGGAAGGGTGTCGTGTCCACGTTAAGAGTGCTCTGGTTAAGGCTTATTAGTGGTAGCGGTGTCCTGTGGGTAATAGTAGTTATGGGTGTTCAGTGCCCTGCGGAAATGTGCCTCTTAGGCCTGAGTAAACAGGAGAGGATGTGTGTGTGTGTGTGTGTGTGTGTGTGTGTGTGTGTGTGTGTGTGTGTGTGTGTGTGTGCATACATGTGCTGCATTTACCCAGCTGGAGCCTTTCATGTTTTCTTTTACTGTGTGTGTGTGTGTGTGTGTGTGTGTTTTCATGTCCTTACTACCTTCCTCCACATGGTACAGATTGAATGATGAGCGTGTGTGTGTGTCCTTATTAAAAAAGGCTCCCCTTCCTCTGTTAGCTTTGCTCCCCAATCACCTTCTCTCTCTCTCTCTCTCTCTCTCTCTCTCTCTCTCTCTCTCTCTCTCTCTCTCCCTCTCTCTCTCACATTATCTATCCCACCCTTCCTCCCTCTTTTTTCTGTTATGGAGAGGTTGTCATCATTTTGTTTTTCTCAGGAAAGGAGTTTGGTAAGAGAATGTACAGTAAGCACTCAAACATGCGCGCACACACCCACTCACACATGCACACACACACACACACACACACACACACACACACACACACACACACACACACACACACACACACAAACACTCGGACGGACACACACACACACACACATACACACACACACACAAACACTCGCACACATACACACACACACACACACACACACACACACAACATACACACACACAGACACACATGCACACACCCACTCACACACAGACTCTTATAACCTGCACGCCATGACATTGCAGAGGTGGTTGTGGTTCTGAAGTCAGAGGGAAGTGTGTATTAGTAGTCTAACCCAGGCAACTGTGTAACAGTAGAATCAGAGTTAAGAAAGAGGACACACACACACACACACACACACACACACACATTCTTTAGCCACGGGCCAATGCATGGCATAAAGTGGAGGTGGTGTAGGGAAGCGTGTGTGTAGTAGTGTAACCCAGGCCTCTCTGTGTAGCAGTGTCATGTTTTAGAGGGGAGAGAGCAGCCTTGTGTCTGCACTCGCCTTCACAGGGCAAACACTGCAATATTGATGAGGGCAAAGTGGCCAGTGGAGACAAGACCAGTGTGTGTGTGTATGTGTGTGCGTGTGTGCGTCTGTACGTGCGTGCGTGCGTCGCTTGATATGAGAAGATAGAACAATATTTGTGTGACCCCCCACCCCCCCGCTCAAACACATACACACACACGTACGTGCGTGCGTGCGTGCGTGCGTGCGTGTGTGTGTGTGCGTGTATGCATGTGTGTGTGCTTCTCTCTCCCTCCCTCTCTCTGTGTGTGTGTGCGTGCGTGCATGTGTGTGTGATTCTCTCTCCCTCCCTCCCTCCCTCTCTCTGTATGAGAGTGTGTGTGTATGTGCGTGCATGTGTGTGTGCATCTCTCTCCCTCCCTCCCTCTCTCTGTATGAGTGTGTGTGTGTGTGTGTGTGTGTGTGTGTGTGTGTGTGCATGCCTGTGTGTGTGTGTGTGTGTGTGTGTGATTATAAGAGACATAGCAGAATTGGCTGGGAGTGTTATTTCTTTGTGTCCAATATGAGCGAGACTGAGTGCTCTTCCTTTATGCATACATAAAATATGCTCACCTTTTCTGGCTGTCAGTCGTGTGTGTGTGTTTTTGGGTATGTGGGTGTGTTTGTTCTTGTATGTGTGTGTCTGTGTATGTGTGTGTGTATGTGTGCTTGTTAGTAGCACATAACCAGCGGGGGGCAGTAGTGGACAGGAAATGAAAAACGCCTCATAATCACACAGAATCAGAAAAGTGCAAAGCTCTAGAATCACATTCATCTGATAATTCCGATTCCGTTACCTGTCTCTCTCGCACTCCTCCTTATCTGCCAATGAGTGAGGAGGCGGCTTTAAACTGATCTGGAATCAGCACTGATAACCTGAGTTACATAATAAACAAACCCTTTAGGCATATAGCACTGCACCAGGGCCAGCCCAGTGCTGTCTGTCTTCCAGCGTGAGTCAAGCTTGCCGTCCTGTGTGTTAAGCGAGGGGGCAGACGTTTCCATTTAATTACGCAAACACAGCCATCAGCATAAAGCACTGCCTTAAGCAGGAAGAAGCCCAGATCTGTAGGGACTGGCATCACGCCAGCACAGACTGAGAGAGAGGGAGGGAGAGAGAGAAGGAGAGAGAGAGAGAAAGAGGGGGCAGAGAGAGAGATGGAGAGAGAAGGAGAGAGAGATCCCTCCATCCAGCAATGTGTGTGTGTGTGTGCATGTGTATTTGTTTGTGTGTGTGTGTGTGTGTTTGTGTGTATTTGTGTGTGTGTGTGTGTGTTTGTGTGTGTGTGTATGTGTGCGTGTGTGCATGTGTGTGTGTGTCCCTCAACATATTACACTTTTGGGTTATACTATAGGAATAAATTAGATAATCAGTTCACTCTCTCTCTCTCTCTCTCTCTCTGTCCTGGCCTGGCCTGGTGGCATTTCCTTGATGTCCGTGTGTCCTTTAGTGCAGGTGAGGCAGAGGATGAAACTGCCCTGCATTATTGATACATCATAAATAATAAGTCTCCCTCTCTTTCTCTTTCTCTAATGATTCTCCATCCCCCTCTTCTCTCTCAATCCCTCTCTCTCTCTCCCTCCCTCTCTCTCTTTCTCTAATGATTCTCTATCCCCCTCTCTTCTCTGTTTGCATTGCGACAATAAATAATTCACTCTGACTCTCCCCTGAAAGTTCTTCTTCTGACTTAGTTGCCCTTTGCTCTTCTCTTCTCTGCTTTGCTCTTCTCTTCTCTGCTTTGCTCTTCTCTTTTCTCTCATGCTAACCATTACAGCTCTCAGCTCTTTTCTCATCTCTTCTTCTTCCCCTCTACACTCCTGCTTTCTCTGTTTCTTTTCCTCCACTCTCCCTGAAGTCATATCTCTTCTCTTCTCCTCTTCTGATGTATGTTCTGCTCTCCTCCCCTCTTTTGATCTCATCTCTCCTCTGACCACACAAATGGATTGAGGTTGACTGATACAGTACCTGCTGTGTTTTCAGTTGGGGTTTGTATTTTTGTTTTGTGTGTGTGTGTGTGTGTGTGTGTGTGTGTGTGTGTCTCCTCTCTTCTCTTCTCTTCTCCTCCTCTCCTCTCTGTCCTGTGCTCTCTCTCAGAGGCATGGGTGCTGGGAGAGAAGCTGTTTACCCTGGAGGAGGAACACTAGGAAGAGAGATCGCCGACCGACACCACTAGACAGGTTTGTATGTGTGTGACTCTGTGTATGTTTGTGAGAATGTGTGTATGGCCATGTGTGTGCTTCTCTTTCTCTCTCTCTCTCTCTCTCTCTCTCTCTCTCTCTCTCTCTCTCTCTCTCTCTCTCTCTCTGTGTGTGTGTCAAGAGGGGAACACCAGGAAGAGAGATCCCTGACCGACACCACCAGGCAGGTATGTGTACGTGTGTGTGTGTGTGTGTGTGTGTGTGTGTATGCATGAAAGCGAACACCAGCAAGAGAGATGCCTGACCGACACCACTTGACAGGAGTAGTCTCCTGGAACATTTCCAAGGGGGGATCCCCTGCACCCCACTCCCCACACTAGATAGATAGATAGATAGATAGATAGATACTTTATTGATCCCCAAGGGTAAATTCAACCCCCTCCCCTTGGCACACACCGTACTTGCTTGTGTCAGGAGGGCCTCAGTAAGAAGGGTTACGCCATATAGTGGGTGCTTTAAGTTCTTACGTCATCTGTGACTCTCAGGGTTTTCATACATGTCAGGGTTGGATTCCAACACTCTCCAGGCCTTAGCCTTCATAGGTTAGATGTGTTTTGATATGTATAAGTGTAATTATTCATGCTGTATGGCAACCCAAGCCCTTTCTGATGTTAAGGATTCATCCCAGTTTTCTATCTGTCCCCACTCTGCCACTGCTGCTGTCCAGAACTGTGATTTTAGAGCGCAGGCAGCTCTGTTGGATTTGTTTAAAGGGCTTCGATGTTCCCATATGTTCCCACAAAACAACTCCACGTGGTTCGCAGACTGTGTTTACATTTATGTGCATTCATTTGGGAGATGCTTGTATGCAAAGCTGCTAAAAAGTTTTTTGTTGTTGTCTGGCACCTCCTGTTCTGTGAAATGAAGTGTCTTTATGTTCCACCACTTTGCTTTCAATTATTTTTTCCCTGGATCTGCTATTGGCTTGCATTGTATCTAACATGCAGGCCTAGTGTTTTTTGATGAACGCGTCTGCCAGATGACTAAATGTGAATATAATGTAGATGTTGAATCAGAGGAGAAGAGAGGGTAATTAAAGGATGATGGTTTCAGCGTGGTGGTCATTGGTCATCTCTAATTCATCCTCAACATTCCCCTCCTGCTGTTCCACAAAATCCCACAGTGCTATAGCAACGATGAAGGAGCGGAATCATAACAAACGCCGGCATTCCACAGGCGGAACGCCAAACGAGGCGGGAAGTGCTCCGACGTTCTCAGCTCAGCTTCGTCTGGGAACTCCCATCCTGACGACCCCTCTGGAATTCCGCTGGAATTCTCATCACGGCCGTCATTTGGCGCGTGGGAGCTTGAACAGGACACCTTCCCGCTGCCGGGTGTGAGCCAGACCAGGGCCAGATTCTGACCGGATCCGGATAAGAGCTGTGCTGCCATCTGGAGTGGTCTGGTGTGGCACTGGGCATGATTCAGTTACCCAGCATGCAGAGTGCCACGGACTCCAGGAAGTGATGTTTACATGGGATAAACATCTGGGTGAGCTGAGCTGACAGAAGGATTATGATGCCAACAGCATGCTGCCACAGAGATACCCATTCAAAAAGCACATGTCCACCGTCATTGTCCATGGCTGTTTGAGAGGTTCTTGGTAGCTTAAAGATTCAGTTTCCTTGATGTGCCTAGGCTGTGTGTGTGTGTGTGTGTGTGTGCGTGAGGGTGTGTTGTTGGACACTATGTTGAGTGTTGTTGGATTTGTGTGTATGCATGCTCATATAACTACCTGCATCTGTTAATCCACAAATAAAGTTCTATGATTCCCTTATGCATATAGCTTTCTTGGTCATATCCATCTGCAACCTCCTTTGGTTAGGCTACATATATTTCTGACATTAACAATACATTTGGCTGTACAGACATGGGGAGATGCCATGAAATGTTCTTATCCTGAATACCATGTGGTGCGGGTTCTAATATGGAACATTGCAGCTGTATGTCCCATGAAGACAGAAAGTTTGGCCTCCTAAAGGGACCTTGGCCCAGCCCATACAATTCATGACAACGTTGACTTCACTTGTCTGAAGACCTCTACTGCCCCCGTGTGGTGAGGAGCATTTATTTGTAACGCACCAGTCCAGAAGACATGCCGTTCAGCACTAATTATCCGTCGCCTTGTGTTGCCACCACACGGCTTTCACAAACTCACTTTGCTGGATGTAGGCTGGCAGTGCCGGACTGCATTCTCGCCATGCCAAAACTTGACATGCCGGGGGAGGCCCCAAACGAGCTCCACTGCTAGCGCGGGTTTGGGCACAGGCTCGGGTGCTGGCCCTCAGAGATCACATCAACAGCAGTGCAGGAGGCACCAGTGCTGGGAAGAGCCGCGGCTCCGGCAGGCCAGCCGGCCGGCCGGCCGGCATCACGGGAGGACGCCTGCGGTCCTGGGAGAGGATGAGAGAGGGAGGGAGCGCATTAAGGAGGCAAGCAAGCAGAAAGGCGGCAGGCGCAGCAGAGCAGAGCAGATGAGGGCAGGGCAGGGCAAGCAGGAGAGGCTCAAAGGAAAGTAAATAATTCAGCCAGTCCTGGCTTCTGCTTGAATCTCTAACACCCATATGGAAACCGCAGCCCAGTCACATGGACACACACACACACACACACACACACACACACACACACACACACACACACACAGTCTCACACACACACACATACACACACAGACACACAGTCACACATTCATACACACATGCACACATTCATACACATCAGACATTTAACATTTGGCCATGTTCTATAATTCTCTTATTCTCATTTATATATTTATGTTAGTTCTAGTTATGCAATATTTTATATAGGCTCTATGTTCAAATATTCAGTATAATATGCAGTATAATTTGCTGTCTAGAGAAAGACTACTGATGATGTGTAAACGTTTATTAATTTTCTATAGGTTATTATAGACCAACCTCAAACTTAAATATTTGATTGTTTTTGTCTTGATTTGATTATTTTATTATTTAAAAATATTCATATCGTTTATTTCCACTGAACTCTCCAGGCAGTTCCTTTGATAAATGTGGCCTGATATGAGCACAGTGAAGCCCCAGTGAAGTGGCATCCATTCCAATTATAGTTTCTAAGGGCCCAAGGAAACACCTCCGAAAATGTCATGCTTTAGTCTGGACTGTAATTATTTTGTTGAGATGCTTGACTAATGTAGAAAAGCTCCAAAGAGTAAATCTCTAGTGTCTCAGACTACAAAAAGCAATTGTTGAAAACTCCCACACATAACGAGTCGATTTGTCACATCCTAATAGATTACTTGCACAGGGATGCGATGTGTTTATTTTCGGAGGGCGCTTGAAGTCGGGGGGGCTATTCCAGTTTTTCCCATGGTTCCATTACACACATCTCAGACTCGCAAAGGTCGTATTGTTCTTCAGGCCACATATTGTTATATCTTTATTTATATGAAAACGCTCTACTGCAATAAAGAATTGTTTAACTACATACACACACACAGACCCCTTCTGTAGAGTGTTGAAGATGTTGGCTCAGATTCACCTTCTCCCTTCCTTGTCAGTTCAGACAGAAGGATGGTGCCAGCTCCCGCTTATAGTATACACACTCTCAAACAGACACACACATGTGCTCTCTCTCTATTGTACACACACATACCCCCCACCCCCCCACCCCCCCCCCCCCACACACACACACACATCCCAGACAGTGTGTGTTGCCCCTGATTGTCTCTGACAGCTCTGTGGTGTTTGGTGTGCCCCCCTGGACAGGGATCTCACTCCAGCGCTACAGGCCCTCTGCTGCTGCTGCTGCTGCTGCTTTCTCCACCACTGGCTGAGCAGCCGGCTCGTGTGGCTCCATCGATCGATTGGTGGAGGTAACAAATGCGAGGAGCAGCATGCATCGACCGCCGGGCGTCATGCTCCATCCATCCGCCTACAACTCCCATGAGGCTCAGCGTGCATGCCAGCCAGCCATGCTGGCAGTCTTCCTGCTCTCACAGGTGCGGAGCTGCCCGAGATGCTGGGTGATAATTAGAGAGGGACGGGAGGAAGGCCAGACGCTGGGCAGGGTGGGGTGTTCGCGTTGGCAGGAGACGGGGTGCTCAAGATGGTCACGGTGCCAAGGGTAGACTTATGGCTATAGACCCTAGCTGAGTCACTCCACTCAGTAGTATTCCTATTCTGGAGATCATCACGTAGGGTAGAATCGAATAAAATAAACTGGAAAAAGTACATGAATATTTAACTTACACTCAGTATACATTAATAATTATAAACACAAATTTATGAATACTTATTAAGTATTCATCTTAATTCATCAATACATCTTAATTTATACTTAATTTATACTATTTAAAATGCACTCTAGCATATGATGCTATCAAGTGCAGATGAAAGCAGTTAATTTCACAGAACTATGATGTTGAGAAACTGGTTTATTTTTTTTATCATGCTGGAGTAATATTTTCTGCTACAAATTATTCTCCCACAGATTTCCTGCACTAGCAGAGGAGTATTTTGTGGAAGTTAACAGAGCCTTTATATATTTTCAGTCTTTATGATTCTTTTTTATTTGCAATTCAGCAGTAATACTCTTGAGTGTAATCAGGTCTGTATACAGTAAATCACTGTCAGAACTTCTGTTTGCCAGTTGTCAATACCCAACGAAACACCAGTCCAACCATTTCATCGAAGAGACGACACCCATCATGTGATATAAATTATTTATTTACATTTACAGAAAAAAAAAGAAAGGAACCATCACAACAATGTTAAACTATCTGTAAATATATTGATACATAATCAAACAGAGTGTAATTCTTAGGCTCCAGTCTTCATTGGTGTTGTATACCACAAATGCAAGGCAACACGTGGGGGTCCGTGGGACTCGTCCACCTCCCCTCCCCCTCCCGAAAACTGTCCGACCAGGGGGTCCTGACCCGGGGTGGGGGCAGCGGGCGTGACTGGGGGTGTCTCTTTCACCCCCTCCTCCCATTGGTTCAGCGGGGTGGGCTGCATGGCCAGACCTCGCCTCCTCCTCTTCCTACGTGTGCTGCTATTGGATAGAAAGAGAGGAGGGAGGGGCTAAGACCGAAGAGCAAGACCATCCCACCACCACCACACATAAGCCCCGCCTCCATCTCGCTCTGATTCACCAATACAAAGAAGGGAATGGGGGACTGACAGTACATTCAACCAGTCACATGTAGTCTCAAACTTGTTGAGATGTTGTGGTCACAACCCCTTTCTAATCTATATCCCATAATTCTGTAAGGGTGTGTATGTGTGACCACTCCTACGTCACTATCACATATGTGTGTGCATCTGTGATTTTGATGTGTGGTGTGTGTGTGTCTGTGTCTTAGTGTATGTGTGTGAGTGTGTGTGAGAGAGAGAGTGTTTCAGATGAGTCGAGTGGAGGCGCGCAAGGTGTTTTCTGAGTTGTAGTGTGGGACGTTCTGCTTCTGACGCGCTATCCTGTTGGTCCGCGGGCACTTCCTGTCATAACGACAACAATCACAGAGAGACAGCCAATCACCATCCAGCTCGGCGACAATTCAATGCTCTGCCTCACTTTATTGGACAACAACTTTGGACAGAAAGGGCTAACAATCGAACAAAGCTAGGCCTTAGAAACAAACAGATAACCCATCAAACAACAAATCGATTTAAGATAATGCAGCCTTTAGAAAATTCTCTGCGATACATCTTTATTGAAGCATGGACGCATCAGTATCACTATCAGTTTGGCTATACAGTAATAGCACTTTTTGACAGCACTGTCAGGTGTCCTAAACCTCCGTTCTGAGTGTCTCCCTTAGGCTTGCGTTCCATTGGCGTCTTTGCATTTGTTCCCCAAGTCTGAATTTCAGTCAGTAATTTGAAGAGGCAAACAGAAATGATGGCGGAGGCACAAGGTCCCTGAGACAATCTAAAAGTCCAAAAAGGTACTGAGTGGTGATTCACTAGAGAGCCGTCTATGGATTCCTCAGCACGGAGATGTGAAGGATAGCTTGAGGATATCTGGGAAATGTTTGAATCACAACACTCATTAAAAGTACCTTTTTTATCCACTGAAGCCCACACTTACACCACCTACCCGCACTCTCTCTCTCTCCCTGTCTCTCGCTCACTCACACATACAGACACACAAACATGCACACACTCACTCTTGCTCTCTCTTTTCTCTTGCACAAACACACGCACATACTGTACACACACACATACTGTACACACACACACTGAGGTCTGTAGGGAGGAAATGGATCCTCGGCCCAGCTGTTCCTCACACATTTTTATTATTTCTCTATTAGCAACTTTATTTAAATGTCATGTTTTGCATAGGTCAGATTGTGCCTGCAGCTCAGAAACACACACACACACACACACACACACACACACACACACACAGACACTCAGACTCAGGCAGGTCTGTCGGGATGCTTGCCTTTTTAGGGGGCAGAAAGGTCCTGCTTTAATTTGATCTGTTCTGCCAATCACGGAATAGGACTCAAAACACAAGTGCTCACTTCCAGGAAAGAGAGAGAGAGAGAAAGTGTGTGTGTGCGCCACTGGGTGAGTGGGCAGTTAGGTGCGTTTATGTTTGAGTGCTTATATGAGTGAATGTGTGTGTGTGTTTGTGGTTAGGTGTGTGAGTGTCCCAGCATGTGACACTCTCTTCCTGGGTGTCTTTTATCATCCTCAGAGACATGGGCAAGCCAAGCATCCATAATGACACAGCTGACTCTCGCTCCACACACACACTGGAGTCTGTGTTGATACATGTTTGTTGTGGGGCAGAAAGGTCTTGCTTTAATTTGATCCAAGCTGCCAGTCAGAGTGCAGGGCTCACTTAAGAGATGGAGTTTGTGTGTGTCGCCTGTTAGTGTGTGTATTGGGGAAGGGTGGGTGTGGGGGGGGGGGCGGGGGGGGGGGGGGGGTTATGCCAGTGTGTGACTAACCCTCTACCTGGAAGTTTTTAATCATCTTAGAAACACCAGCAGGCCAAGAAGCCATAATGACACAGTGGTCCCTGCACCCACACACACACACACACACACACACACACAAACATGTCACCCACATCCTCACTATCACACACACGCACACACACACACACGCTTTCTCCTAGAAACACACACATGGTTAATGTGCGCCTGTGCTGCTCTGCTGTGTCTCTCTGCCTCCTGAACATTCCCAGAGTGCATTGTTACTGAGCGGCACCGGGCAAAGGCGAGGAGAGGGGAACCAGCCTCCACCTGACAGGTACAGAGCACAGCGAACAGTGTGTTTGTATGTGTGTGTGTGTGTGTGTGTGTGTGTGTGCAGGGGCGGGGGCGGGGGCGGTGTTGAGTGGAGGGAGAGTAGAGATAATGGGGGAAATTAGGGGGGGGGGGGGGTTGTGTCATGTTAGAGGAGAGGAGGGGAGAGGGTTGTAATTAGGGGGGAATGTGAGGATGTGGGGAATGTGAAGATCCTGAAAAAAGAGCCTTTCACAGAATGGAGGTGGAGGAAGGTTTGGGGACAGTTGTGTTGGTGGAGGAATTTGGGATTGGGGGAATGTTGTGGTGTGTGTACATGTTTGGGGAAGAGGGATTGGGGTCTGTTTACAGAAGAAGGTGTGTGTGTGTGTCTTCTCGAAAGGTCAGAGCAGGTGTGTGTGCTGAGTACACAGTGGTGACGACTTGATTATCTTTCTATCTTTCTTTCTTTACCTCTCTCATCACCTCTCTACATGTCTATCTCTGTTTCTCGCTCTCCCTCTGTCACTCATTTACTCTTGCCTTCTCTCCTCTTCCTTACTCTGTCTCTCACTCATTTCATTCCAATCATGACATTTCTCCACCTGCCAATCATTATGTAAATGGCTGTGTGTTTATGTGAGTGTGTGGGTGTGAAAAGAAAATAGATGGCCTATTTCACATTCACGTGTAATTCCTATGAGAGTGTGATCAGTCATCTGGCCAATCATGGTGGGAGGTACTCAACGTACTGTGAGACACCACAAGATAAAAAAAAATTGTAAAAAATAAGAAAAAAAAATGAATTATATGAAACTCATATATTCCTACCTCTGTGTATATGTTTTTAAAGTGGACATCTATGTCTAGGATTTAGCTTCCATACCAGTATTATGTCATAGCAAGGACAGACAGCTAGACAGTGAGGTAGATAAACAGACAGACAGACAGACAGGCAGGTAGACAGACAGATAGATAGATAGATAGATAAGACAGACAGACAAACAAAAAGCCAGATGGGCCGACAGAGAAATTGGAAAGAAACGCATAACTTTCTTCAGCAGGTTAGGACTATTAGCAGAGGGGTACCACTGCAGTGCTAGAGACAGCCGAAGTTGCCATGGAAACCCATCACACTGGTTGGGGCTTGGGAGACTGAGCCGAACTGAGCAGAACTACCCGAGCACTTCGTATGTCATTCTCACAGTCCAAATACATAATACACATACAGTTTATACTATACACACGATACACTGTATACAAGTTGTCCTGTGCTCCAGTCATGACTACAGGAATATATGGTGCTGGTTGAAATGGACCTTAAAAGTGGAGTCTCTGGTTAGCAACCATACACTTGAATTTAATGAAAAGAAAACCATCAGGATTGCATTCTGGGTACGCACAGGCCCAGAGACATTATGGACAAAAGCTGGTTTTGATTGGACATGATCAAAGAACACTCCAATATAACTGTATACTATATATTGGAGTTCCTCAGTGTATCATAACCCCATGTGATAACACCATGATTGATTATGGTTGTTAGCCTGTTGTGTGTTAATGCGGGGTGGGGTATCAATTTCCATGTGTGTAGGTGTGCTTGACAAGGTGACTCTTACACCACAACTGACATGTGGTCTGCATGTGCACATGTATTAGTGATAATAGTATTAGTAGTGTGTGTGTGTGTGTGATTGTGAGTATGTCTAAACGTGACTCACATATGTGTGTAAGTGAGCATATGTGTGAGTGTGTGTGTATGTGTATGTGAGCATATGTGTGAGTGTGTGTTTTACTCACCGTGTAATACACAACACCACCAGACAGATGATGGCCACCTGCAGGGCTCCGATGATGGAGGCTATGAGAACATATCGGACCTTTCCGGAACCAGGCACCACATACATCACATTGTACTCTTTAGTGTCACACTGTGGTCCGCTGAAGCCTGAGTGACAGCTGAGAACACACACACACACACACACACACACACCCACACACACACAGGTCTTTAAATAATATATTTTTAAATAATACTTTAAATAATATATAATTGACACAATATTAATAATGCTGAATTTCATATTGGTTTATGGTTTTGTTACACACATGACAGGTGACTAGTTACAAAGATAATGACTTGGTGGGTATAGTTCAATAAGCAGCCAAGTGAACTATCCAGATGTCCTGCTATCCAGATGTCCTACTAGACATCATGCAGTCAGAGTAATGGCTATGTGCTGTAATGTGTGAAAGTCTGTGTGTGTGTGTGTGTGTGTGTGTGTGAGTGTGTGTGTGTGTGTGTGAACCTATGAAGTGGATGAAGTAACTAGGAAATCCGACTTCATGAGAGACAACATAAAATGAGAGAGCTTTTAAAATCTTTGTCTCGCTGGCTCTGTTTACGTATGCTGTACTTCAACAAACCCTACACCCCACCTATTCATTCTGTTCATTCTATTAGTTTAATGCCTTCTTTCTCTCTCTTTCTCTGCCTCTCTTTCCCTCCATCTCTCTCAATGTATGAGAGAGAAAGAGTGTCTGGTAGCTTTTGCATTTAAGTGCATGCTGTTTTAGCATATTGTTTTAGAAACACTCCAATTGGAGACATTCTACCAACAGTGCACTGCAAATCACACCAAATGTGTGTTTGTGTGTGTGTGTGTGTGTTTAGACTAAGACTCATGGAAAGTAAGCTAAAAAAAAACTGCCCAATGCTGGCACAGGCTTATACAGGGTAGGATAGAGGGATGCATTTCAAACACTGTGAATGACAAAGACTAGAGGAATGGAGGGAACATGGTGAGTGTGAGAGGAAAGAGAGAGGGAGGGGTGGAATATGCCTCTTCTTTAATTACAATCTGTGTCAGAGAACTGCTCTGTGGGGGTTACTAATAGAGAGAACACCTGCAGGGTTATCCTCTTTACGTGCATGTACACACACACACACACACACACACACACACACACACACACACACACACACACACACACACACACACACACACCACTGTATATACACATACAGACACACACACACACACACACAGAGCACCAACCCCATACACCAGCTGCCAAAGATGCGTCACCTCACTTTCGGTCTCAAATTTGAATCCAAATGGCGTGAAAGTAATAGAATAATGCCCAAACACAGACCGTGACAACAAACACAGTTGTGTAAACACATCCTCTCACGACAGGAAAAAAGAGAAAAAAAGAAACTAACACTAACTGCATGTACAAAATGTAGAGAAAGATTACAAATGAGATTATAGCCCTGGGTCTTGACTCTTGACAGAAAATTGATGACAATTCAGAAAACATAGGATGGGTCCTTTCAATGTCACTGTAAAAAGATCCAGCAGTTGGAATGTGTGAGATTATAGACCCTTTCAACAATAAAAACAAAAACAATGCTTGAACGTTCTATTTGGGCCCCAATCTACTTCCTCTGCATTAAGATAACATATGGAATGTTAAAAAGGAAGTCTTGTGGGGCCAACTATGATGCTGATAATGGAACTCTCTTGAAAGGGTCTATAATAGTCTGATTCTCTCCCTCCTCCCCTCCCTCTTTCCCCACGTGGTCACTCCATCTCTCCTTACCTGCAGGTGGGAGGTGAGAGGCTGTTTGGGTACTGGCAGTCTCCATGGATGCAGTAGTTATTGTAGCGTTCCGGGCAGGGGATGGACAGTCCTCTGGCGTTGGCCTCCTCTGCATGGGTGGGGGGGGGGGGGGGACACACACAGACCAAAGGGTCAGAGACTGGGGAAGGGGAGAGTGGACACCACTGACCAATGGACAGCATATGCTCAGTCAGGTGTCAAGTGAAGTGGTGTAGAGGTTACCAAGTAAATAATCAATTCTGATCCGGCCTGGCAGATTTTCTGTTTACTATGCATGCTTTGGGTACAAGCATGTCTGTGACAGAGTGTGTGTGTGTGTGTGTGTGTGTGTGTGTGTGTGTGTGTGTGTGTGTGTGTGTTTGTATATGGGGAGGGCTGATGCTCTGGCTTCAGTTTGTCCTGTACAGTGTAAGTGTTAGAACGTAAGCGTTATGACGCCATGATGTCCATGTGTTTAACAGTCACTGGATGATGCAGAGAAAATAAGAGAAGAGGAGAGAGAGGGGGGAGAAAAGGGAAAGAATAGAGAATAAGGGAAATGAAGAGGCAGAGAAGAGGAGAGAATGGAAGGAAGGAATAAGAAGTACAAGGGATGAAAGGATGCGATTATGATAAAAGTGTGAAAAAAGATGATGGATAGAGGGATTAGAACAATGGAGGTAGACCAGAGAATAGAAGTGAAGATAAGACAAAGGATTCAGAGAAATGGTGAGAGAAGACATGTAAAGAGAAGAAAATAAAAGACAGGAAGTGAGTGAAACGGAAGATGAAATGATAAGAGGAGAAAAGCAACAGAGGTGAGAAGAGGAGAGCAGAGAACATGAAAGGAGGCAATTTCATATTCAGAAGGTGGGATTAGAACAAAAGATACATGGAGAGATACAGTAACTGCACACACACGCATACACACACACAAACACACATACACATACACACTCACACACAGACACACACACACGCACACACACACACGCACACACGCATAATAAGAATAGATAGCGTCTTGTTAGATGCTAAGG
>NC_055979.1:13954802-13984802 GCF_018492685.1 Alosa sapidissima | reverse complement strand
GCTCCAATGTAGCTCCCATGGCCCTCTCTAGTTCTCATCTCTTCTGTCCATACCAGCATTTCCTGAAATTCTGACACAGATTTACCCCGTTGCACCATGGAAGTTCTAGTAGCTCTGGTACTGTAGGGTTAGAACCCTCCTCGGCATTTCAGGACCATGGCCAGTTACCTTGTCGCCAAGTTAGCTTGAACTCTTTCACAACTAATCACTGTTATGGGGGAATGTGTATTATGCATGTGTGTGTGTGTATGTGTGTGTGACAAACAAACAATCAAACACACAAACAACACACATCAAACTCTTGGACTGTCAAATCCACCCACCACCAGCATTACTGCAAAAGGGAGAAATCCACCCTCTAGTCCGACTGAAAGAGGAAGAGAGATCTATTCCTTCTTCTCTACCCTCTCCTCTCCTCCTCTAGTACGACTGAAAGAGGAAGAGAGATCTATTCCTTCTTCTCTACCCTCTCCTCTCCTCCTCTAGTACGACCGAAACAGGAAGAGAGATCCAACCCTTCTCCTCTCTCTCATCCTCTAGTACGACCGAAACAGGAAGAGAGATCCTTCCTCTCTCCCTTTCCCCTCTCCCTCACAGCTGTGTAAAGAGTTTACTGATCACAGCAGGGGAGCTTATCACTTCTAAACACTCGATTGATTCATCCACCAGTGGTGCAGAATTTCATAACAGTGTTTTTATGTGTGTGTCTGGTGTGTGTGTGTGTGTGGGGGGGGGGGGGGTATAGAGGGGTGATGCAGTGATGCATATACAGTATAGCTATATATATATATGAGTATAAGTATAGTATAGTAAGTATATATACTCTTTTGATCCCGTGAGGGAAATTTGGTTTCTGCATTTATCCCAATCCGTGAATTAGTGAAAGACTGCCTGCAACAACAGCGGCGCTTGGGGAGCAGTTAGGTGCCTTGCTCAAGGGCACTTCAGCCGTTCCTACTGGTCGGGGTTTGAACCAGCAACCCTCCGGTTATAAGTCCGAAGCGCTAACCAGTAGGCCACGGCTGCGAGAGGGGAGGAGGGAGAGAAAGGAGAGGGGGCAATAGGCACTTTTAAAAACCTTTACTGCAAATTTATTTTAAAAAATCAAATCACTTTGTATCAGCAATTCAAAGCCTTTGGTCTGCCTTCAGTCTGCATTTTATGGAGTGATGAATGACTGCATGAGTCTCGTCTATTTCACGTTTTTCATTGATATTGCATGTTACAAAATATTTATGTTGAATAAATAATATGTGTACTCCACGTAGTTTCAAAGTTGTAACTTTGGCAACAATGACTTCATTCATGCCGATAAAGCATCAATTCGTTAGAGAGAGAGAGAGAAAAGTGTGGCAAAGCAGCAGTATTCCAGCTTCAGCTTCAGATTTTGGCCTTTCAAACACTGCCACAAAAAGCGATTTGGAGGCAACACGGTCTTGTACATGCCAGGGAGAAAAAATGTGATGAGTGTTGCGATGGGCTGGGTGGGTATGCATTTATAAGTGGGGCCCAGAGCTTCTCAGTTTAAGGGCCAGACAGAATCAATAGCACCAGATGTAGCCGCTAATTGCCTATCACAGTCAGTACAAACATAGTTGGGCCCAGCAAGGCACACTGGCAGCTAACATCCCCCAATTACCCCCGCCATGAATTAATCCTCAAATTTAGTCACACAGACACACACACACACACACACAAACACAGACTCTCACATACAGTAAATATACAAGCAGGCCCCCCCCTGTCTTCTCCCCCTCTCTCTCTCACACATGCACACACACACGGCAAGTGTGGCGGTGAAAAGTTTATTTTCAAATTGTGCTGTGCTCCACCAGAATGTATAATCGATGGAACAAACCTCAAAGCGTCCTCTAGGGAGTTCATTAAAATCCATGAGCTGGCACCGAGAGCCGCACAACTTTTACTTTCTGGATATCCGAGTGTGCGAGACACACTCACACTAACATGCACGCCACCATCTTCTCACAGGTGGAGGTGTGCGGAAGGAACCCCATGCCCCCAGGAAACCCCCCAAATCTCCCTGTTTGTCTTCCCACTGACCAGACACTGACCCTCCATGTCGAGCACAGCAGTGCTGACCGCCACGTTCCCCCCCCCCCCCCCTTTTTATTCCTGTTTTGGCACTTCATTTGTAGGCTTAGACGATGACAGTTATAATGAATCTCGGACTAATAAAATACCACGGTCCACAGTGCCTGTAGCTACATCCTCATAAGTGTCCAAGACTTTTTAAGTTATTAACGAGAGCTAAGTTATCCAGGTTTAGGGGTTTATGTCGAGCCCTTCATGGTCTGTCAAAACACCCAACACACTTGACGTAAGCTGGACAAGTGCATCACCGATAGCAGCCTATGCTGGGATGAATCTATGACAAAGATATAGAAGTACCCTGTCAGACCCTGTTACAGTAACATGTGAGAAGTAAGGAAAATAAACTGAGAGTAATATGTGTTGCAATATGAACAAGTGAATTCCATTTATTTATTTATTTATTTATTTATCCAAATGAAGGGGTTTTGTAGTAGATCGACACCTCCAACTGCCTTGTGCTTAGTCTGTACGTGAATGGGTTCAGAAAGTCTACTTCCAGCCTCCGTCTCCATTTCTTGGGATAAGTCAACGGCATTACACTGAGATGAATCTAGCCTTGGCATTACACATATCTAGCAGTCCAATGCCAGACCAGGTATACATCTGTCTGACAAAGAGTTTTCTGCCGAGAAACAAATTACTGGAACATGTGGATCTGAGATGCCTCGAAAAACAAACACTACTAAGGCTGTACACACTGACCTCTCCTCTAAGAACCACTACAAACCTCTGCAGGCCTCTGTACTTTTACAGGAACAAGGATGGGTGCTGGCCTTAGTCAGTCAATCGTATTTCTTCACAATTCTTAGAGCACAGGACTAAAACCAGACGAAACGAATACGCTCATTGGAACATTCTCCAGACAATTTCCTTTACACTTTGAAGAAATTGACCCGATCTCCTAATTTACATTGACTTTCAATTCATTTGCACCAGGCCGTAAGGCCGTAAGAGTATATCCATTCTAGACTCCATGTTGTGGAGGCTCGATCAGGGCCATTAGCGATTAAGCATTAGACCGTGGCATTAAAAGCAGTACCTTCATACCTTTAACCTGGCTGAACCCTACCTGTGATTGGCTCACCTCAGCAGGTAATGAGATCGTTAACTCAAGTGCCTGGATCAATTACTGATTAATTATACATGTCTAATTAGACATGCTCATGCCAACTGACAGGAATCCAGGACGCAATTGGAACCACTGTTAGTTGATTAGTGGAAATGGGAAGTGCTACAAGATAGCAGGGATAGAACTGCTCTCTAACTGAGAGAGAAGTGGTCAGTGTGGATTAATTTAAGGATTACACACATACACACACACACTACACACTTTTCAAGCCGAGAGCTCAGCTGAGCTATTTGAATGATAATTGACTGCCTTAGGCCGTGAGGCATTAATCCCAGCACTTCAACTCCATTAGATGGAGACCAAACTAAAGTGAGCAGCTGCTTTCCGTACTGCTCTCCGCCACTCTGTTTTCTCTCCATCTCTCTCTCTCTCTCTTTCTCTCTATCTTTCACATTTCTCCTTTTCCTCCTTCACTTATTCCTCTCATCCCTCTCATGTGCTTCTCTCATTCACCAAAACTCTCTTTCATGTTTTCCCTCACCCTCATTCACCATCTCCTCTCCTCTCCATTCACTCTCTTCACCCCCCCTCTCTGACTTCACTCTCTTTCTATCTCTCTTTTCCCCTTTTTCTTTTTTCTCTTCCTCACTTTTCATCCTCTCTCTCTTTTTCTCTTTCATTTCTCACTTGCTCTCTCTCACACACATACTTTATTTTCATCCTCGCACTTTCTTTCTCTCAATCTTTCTTTTCCATCTGCCCTCTGATTTTAAAAAAACACCACTTCGTCTCTAACTCTCTGTCCCTCCATCCTCCTTTCCTTCGGACTCACACCCCCATCACCACACCGCTCACCCATCACCCCTCCACCTCCCCGTCTCGATCCATCTTTTCTGCAGATTGAGTCGGCAGCAACCTGCGTAATCCCTGCGGAAATCCAATTAACATGGGGCCTGCTAGACTGAGTGGCACAGCGTGGCGTTTTAGGCAAATAAGGGGACCCAGACGAAACAAGCGAGCCGTCGACTCCGCGGCGAACCCGCGCCGGATCCGGGCGGCTCTCCGGTGGCACAAGTCTCGGGTCTCAGCTGTGGTTTGAGGAGTGGCATAATGAGGGGCGAGACGTTGCTGAGGGAAGCACGAACCCAATCACACGACAGGCAGACAGCCTAACCCCCCCACCGCCAACACCCTCAACCCCCACCTCCCACCCTCCGCGGCTAAAAATATCCTCCAAGGCAGTAGTCTCCCCAGAAACAAGAGATGCTCAACCCCGGAGCAAGTGACCCCAACTACAGCTTGCCATGATCATACAGATATGTCCTTCCAGGTCACTTCTAGGTCAAAGGGCTCAACACACGCAGTCATGACCAGAGAATACATGTGCATGCCACCCGGCTAACAACAAATTCTTTTCTTTTTTTTTAATCAATTCAGCCCAACTTTGGGTGGCCATAAAATCACATCAGACACACACATCCATCGACACACAAAAACAAACAAGCAATTAAACAGTCCACCCCATTGAGTACATTATCATTATATCCAGACACAGGAAAACACAGCAGGAATAGCACCAGGTGCTGTAGACAATGCCCCTGGTACAGGTCTGATGCTGATCTCAGCCAGAGGCATCTGCTGTATTGAGTGCACACTGCACAGTGTTGAGTAATCTCAGTGTTCATAGTGTAGCAGTATGCTGCTCAGCGTTGAGTATTCATACTAGTGAGTATACTAGTGAGATGACCCTGGTACGGATCTGAAACTAATCTCAGCCTGATCTGAGCTAGTGGCATCTACTGTTTTGAGAGCTCAGTGTTGTGTGTGCACAGTGTTGGGTATTGCTCAGTGTTGAGTATTGCTAGGTGTTCAGTAAGCTGCTTGGTGTTGATTATTGCTAAGTGTTGAGTATTGCTCAGTATTCATGGGTTTCATCAGGTCCCTTTCCACAGGTGTATTAATCAAGCACCATGCAGTCTGCATTGATAATTAAGGTGCTTGATTTTATACACCTGTGGAACGGGACCTGATGAAACCCATGAATTGAGTATGGTCAGTGTTGAGTACGGTCAGTGAGGAGTATTGCTTAGTGTTGAGTATTGCTCAGTATTGATTATGGTCATTGTTGAGTATTCTCAGTATTGAGTATTGCTCAGTATTGAATACGGTCAGTATTGAATATGGTCAGTATTGAATACGGTCAGTGTTGAGTATGTTCAGTTTTGAGTACGGTCAGTATTGAATATGGTCAGTGTTAAATATGGTCAGTGTTGAGTATGGTCAGTGTTGAGTAGTGTTGCTCAGTGGCGATGAAGAGCTCAGTACTGACCAGACGTCCTCTGCGTCCTCGTCACACTCGGCGCCGAACTGGCAGATGTCGCAGGTGGACGTCTCTCTCTGGCTGGTCTCTGCTGAGCCCTCACCACCAGCTGGGGGAAACACAGGAGAGGGACGTCATACACACACATGGGCGCGCACACACACACACACACACACACACACACACACACACACACACACACACACACACACAAACATTTCACACCCAAACATGAAATACACATAGACATAGTCAGAGACCACAACATAGACATGTTTGGGAAAATGCATGTATATAAAACAAGGAGACCCATATTTGTACACTATGTAGAAACATATAAGAGATATAATTACTGTAAACATTCTGAGAAACACATGCCTACACCAACACAGTAGACACATCAAGTCAGACAATCAAACAGATGATACACCCACACACTCACAGGCGTGAACAGAAATATCCAGACGCCACAAAACAATTAGTGCCACACATTTGAGTGTTAACACTCTAAATTTTCCCTCTTCAGTTCTCATGGCTCTCTGTCTGATCTCCAGTAGACAGAGGATAAAGGAAGAACAGGAAGAGAGCCTGACATGAGGCTAATGAATGCAGTAACAGGATGTACGTGTGTGTGTGTATGTGTGTTTGGGGGGGGGGGGGGGGGGGGGGGGGGGTGTATGTGTGGCCAGGGAGTGGTCCAGATGCGAACCTCATTATAGCTAGCCTCGTTAGCAGCACTGTCTTCTTGCATCTCAATCAGATAGAGGCTACATCTCAAACACACAGACAGATAATCACACACACACACACAAACGCATCTCTCTCCTCTCCCCTCCCCTTTCTGTGTTCAGGCTCATCCCTCTGCGCTGATAAAAGGCATTCAGAGTCAACACCAAAACCCAATTACAGGCCACAGGGCCTAGACTAATGGCCTTTTGAAACTTTCCCCCCCAAAACTACTTAAGAGCACTGCCTTATTGATTTCTTCTCATTCTGCTGAGGCAACCTCTACAGCTACCGCTACAGCTCAGCCAGCAACACTGACAAACGCAGGGCAGAGAGAGAGAGACAGCGAGAGAATGAGAGAGAGAGAGAGAGAGAGAGTGAGAGAGAGAGAGAAAGAGAGATGGGTGAAAGGTAAGAGAGAGGAAGAGAGGAAAGGAGACAGAGGGAAGGATAGAGGGAGATATTGAGAGAGAAATGAAGAGAAGGGTGGGGGAGTTAAAAGGCCATGGTAACTTAGTGTGAGTTAAATGGTGCTGAGGGGAAATCCATGCAATTCCAATCTCTTACCAACAAACGTAAGGTTATGAATATAACCTTGGTTCTCTGAAGGAGAACACAAGATGTTAACCAATGGGAAGTTATCCCCACATGACGTCATCGACCAAACAGTAATCACCTGTCTTAGAGAATTAGACTTAGAGGCCTAAGTGACCAAATGGTCAGGTTCAACGAGTCAATGAGGCTACAATAGGTTAACGTCTCATGTTATCCTTCAGAGAACCAAGGTTATACATAACCTTAAAACGAATGTGTTGGAAACGACACAAACTGTGTTGTCCCTATCTGGGCATAGGGACAACACATTCGTTTTAAGAGTGTAACCTTATGTTCTCTTTCAGTCGAGTTCACTCAACGTTAACCAATGGGGACACATATAAACCACAGCACTCATTGCAACAGTGGTCATATATTCGCAGAGAACACATCTGCAGGGTACTACTACTGCAAACACGTCGAGTCGACAATATTGCACAAGCAGAGTGAGTGTGATGTGGCGGCGGAGCACAGCGGTTCACAGGCGCCGGAGTAGTCATGGGGGAGAGATCAGGAGAGCGAACGAAAAGACACAAGGGTCAGTGACGGGTGTGGGCACACATGTGTCCCTCTGCTGGTTGACAATGTTGCTCAGGCACTGAAACACTTCTGTCACCGACTGTCTGGTTGTCACGTCCTGGTCAAAAAGGCGACAATATGGCGACGGTGGCAGGCATCAGCCGCCAGAGCGGTCTGCACTCTTCACAGCTCCGCCACCTGACGAAGAGACTGTTATTATAGGCACACCCATTGATCGATAGGAATCAAATGCCGCGCTGAAAAAGTGGAGGCCTGTCGACAGATGAATAGCTGGCGAGGCTTGTGAGGGAAACTTCTATTCTGTGAGCTTTAGCTTGCTGGTGGGTTTGAGGCTTCCTTCCTTGTAGTTCGAGAGCTTGAGGGTCGCTGATGAATGAAAAGAGGACTAGTTCATCACGGTGCACAACTAAATTCCCGAAGACAGGTGATTAGAGGTTGGTTCAGATCGATGACATGCAGGGATGACTTTCCATTGGTTAACGTTGAGTGTTCTCGACTAACATGGCAGTGTCATCTAAAACAACACACACACACACGTGCGCACACACACACACACACACACTCACACTCACACACTCACACTCACACTGCTTGACCATCTCTGGTCAAATTGGTGTATAAAAATCCTGATTTGATCTTTCTTTCTTTCTTTCTTTCCTTCATTTGCTTGAGGGTCACAGACGAATGAAAAGAGGACTAGTTCATAGCAGTGCATGACTAAATTCCCGAAGACAGGTGATTAGAGGTTGGTACAGATCGATGACATGCAGGGATGACTTATAATGTAGAAAAAGGTGCGCACATCTAAATGTTAAAAAATGCAGGGATGACTTCCCATTAGTTAACGTTGAGTGTCCTCGACTGAAAGAGAACATGGCAGTGTCATACTTTCCTTCATTAGCAGCTCCTTAACTAATGATATCATGTTTTTTCTTCTTCCTGTTTTTCTTTCTCTCTCCATGTGAAGCGTAATCCCTCCATCTCACTTCCTCTCCCCCTGCATTTAGAAGCTATCTATCTCACACTCAGCCTTCACAGTTTCCTCTTCTCCTCACCTTTTTCTTATCACATCATTTCCTGCTACCCCCGCCATTTATTTCTCCTTCCTCTTTCTCTCTCTGTCTATCTCTCTCCTCCCTCGCCCTCTTCTGCTCTATTTTGACTTTCTTGGTTTCCATCATAATCATTTGTTCTCTCTCTCTCTCTCTCTTCTATTTCTCTCTCTTTCTCCCCATAGTTTTTCTTCTTTAATGGAAATGAAAATATTGAGATGTTTATACTCATTCACCGTACAGAAATCTGTGTCTATATATACCTCCAGTTATGTCGAGTTGGTTTATTCATTTAAAGTTCCTTCAATTATGCATGTCCTTTTTTCCACTAATAGTCATTAGATTGGTGTAACTCTGTTGCAACTCTGCTGTCATTCTGTCATTTTTTGATTCTGACGAGCAGCCTCCAGTGTGACTAAACTGTTATATAAATAAACATTATTTATTTCATCATCCCTCTCTTCTCCCTCTCTCTTTTCTTCCCTCCCGGGAGGTTACATGATTTCGTCTGAATGCCAACACCTACACAGTTTTTTTTTCACTTCCTGATCAAACGTCTTGTTTCTGCGTGTCTCACTTCACAGAGCTGTGCCAATAATATAACCTTTCATCGTGTGCCTGTGTCATTTTAATACCACACACTGAGGGACACCCTGCTGTGGAGCTACTGACGGGGGAGCGTTGTGACAAATCAGACATTAAATCACTCATCATCCCACCAACAGCTCCACTGAAGAGAGGTGTGAGGAGATCGACATGTTACAGCAAAAGCGTATGAAATATTTATTTTGCGTGCAGCACTTCTGTTACAAAAACAAGAAAAGAGAATATTTTTGAGTCTGTATGTTTGTTTTTGTGTCTGCTTTGTGTGTTGTGTGTACTGTATCTGACAAATGGAGAGTTCTATTACAAAATTAGCAGTTAATCGCAGGAAGTTTGTGTGTGTGTGTGTGTGTGTGTGTGTTCTGCATTTTGGTCAATAACTCCTCAGGGTGAAGCGAACAGCATTCATGTTCTGAGACCAGACAAAAGAAACGGGTGAGACAGCAACTCATCGACTTACCATCATCCCCCGAGCCAGAGCCAGCATCTGCAGGAGAGACAGAGAGAGAGAGAGGGAGAGAGAGAGAGAGAGAGAACACCATTATACTGCTGCTGAAGGAGTGAGAAAAGAAAAGAGGAAGAGAGACAGAGAGAAAGAAAGACATGAAGAGAGTAAACCTGACAAAAAAAACAGAATAAATGATGTGAAAGAGTGAAAGAATGATGTGAAGAGAAGGGTAGAGACAAAGGGCCCACATGAGAGAGAGAGAGAGAGAGAGAGTGTGGACCTGTAGTCAAAGGAGAGGAAAGATAAACAGAAAAAATACACACCCAGAGAATGAGGGTGACAAAAGAGAGAGACAGAGAGAAAAAACAATAAAGAAAGGTGAGTACAGTGTGATGAACTCACGAGAGACGAACTGGAAGAGACTCACTGGGTGGTATAAATACAGTGAACTGGTGATAGAGAGTACCAGACAGAGGTAGAGACAAACAGTGAAAATGAGAACGAGAGAAAGGGAGCGATCGTGAAAGAGATAAAGAGCGTGGGGGCGAGTCTGTTTAACGAGTAGCCACAAACAATAGGAGCTGTCTTCAATTAGAGCCTGTGAGAGTGAGAGATGGGCAGGGCTACACGCTACAGTCTCCCCTACTGCTGTTTACGACTCCCCTGCTCCATGTAGGTCACTCCTAATGTCCTCAGCCCACAGCAAACACAGAGAAGGATGGAGGGAAGGAGGGGATGAATGGGAACACCACCCGAGTCTTAACAAGGGCACAGCACTGATACAAACACGTTCCAAGCATACCTCACATTTTTGAGTCATGCCATTGCAGTTGGATGATTTAGGGGCCCAGGGTCAGCCACACACACACACACACACACACACACACACACACACACACACACACACCAAAATAATGTATTATATGGTACTGCACAGAATGGAATGACACCATGGGTGTCTACTTAAAATTCTTGTAAAAAGGAAGATTGTAGGGTGAGTTAATGACAGCGGCCATGACTACTCATGAAAATATCCAAGAAAGCACAACAATAAAATAAAAACAAAACAAAAATAAAATAAAAAGAAGAAGCTAAGCTTGCAATCAACAGATTGTGCTTTGTTGGTGATTTTGTTACTAGGAATTTAACGCCTCACCTGTGTATATCTGAAATTAGCAACATTCACAAGTAATGGCAACAAACGACAATGACACAAGATTCTTCACTGTTTTCTGCAGCTTCCTGATGGTCCACCATTTTGTCTGTGTCACAGTAAAAGTAACTAGTGGGTGACATCCATGTTAAGACAATGTCATGGAGGACAACGACCGACCCGGAGACGATTTAAAGAGGGAAGGCTCAAAAGAACTGCAAAGGTCTCCACTTGTCTTAAAGAACGCACAGTGGCCCGAGGGAGCTCTCTGATTGGTCAGTGGTCAGCAGCGGAGAGAGACGCAATAAAATGTTAAATATGGACACCGTAAGGAGACAGAGAGCAGTGGGTCACTTTACAGTTCCTCTGGGAGAGGGGGGGGGGAGGAAAAAGACCGATTCAGAGAGGGAGAGAGGGGTAGACAGAAAAGGGCAGGAGGAAAGTGATGGAGAGGGAGAATGAGGAATGGATGGATGTAGAAGAAGAGAGAGATAGAGAGAAAGAGAGATGAAGAGGATATTATATTAAAGGTAATTGTGTGAGAGAGACAAGAGAATACCCTGCCTCGGCCCAAGTTATTAAGCCCACCCCTCCCCCTCCTCTTTGGTAGATTGGTATCTTCCCTCTTATAAATGGCAACTTTCAGGAAGTTTTATTTTCCACAAAAGCATTAGTTACCCTCCCCCTCCTATTCGTCTCACTGTCTCTCCCTCTCTCTCCCTCTCTCTCTCCTTATCCTAGAAACAGACAGAATATTGCTCAAGGGCAGAGCCATTACCTCCCAATTGGTATTTCAGACCCTTTCTCTCCCATGCTCCCTCTCTCCCTCGTTCACTCTGCCTCTCCCTCTCTTTCTCCCTTGCTCTCTTTCTCTCTCCCCCATGCTTCCTCTCTCTCTTCCCCGTTCACTCTCTCTCTCCGTTCTCTTTCTCCCTTGCTCTCTCTCTCTCCCTCACTCCTTCTTTTTCTCTCCCTCCCGCTCTCTTTCCCTCGCTCTCTCTCTCTCCCTTGCCGCCCCTAAGGCTCAATGGCTGCTTTGGGGAAATTTGACATTCATCAATTTGTTATGATGGAGGGAGAGACGTGGCAGCGCAGTGCCCTCGTTTTCCGACCCCTCCAATCAATCTCCGACCCAATTACCCCTCAGCAAGGACGAAATATACATCTTAATTTGGCAAACCATACATAATGTTAATCGCTTATATTTAATCGGTTTGAGCCATCCCTTGCTCTCTGTCTGCTCCCTCTCTCTATTTCTCTCTGTCTGTTGCTATCTCTCTTTTTCTCTCTGTCTATTGCCATCTCTCTCTTTCTCTCTGTCTGTTGCCATCTCTCTCTTTCTCTCTGTCTGTTGCCGTCTCTCTCTTTCTCTCTGTCTGTTGCCATCTCTCTCTTTCTCTCTGTCTGTTGCCGTCTCTCTCTTTCTCTCTGTCTGTTGCCATCTCTCTCTTTCTCTCTTTTCCCCTCCCCTTCTCTCTCTTACGCTCTCTCTTTCTCATTCTCTCTCAGAAACAGAAAGTAATTAGGAGGCCTTTGAAATGTAAAGGTGTCATTCATATTATCAATGTTTACAGCAGACATCATTAGTCCTTAAAAATGTCATCTAGTTTGTTATCGTTTGAGATTGACCCAAACTATAACAATGTTTGCATAATATCAGTCTCTTTTGATTCATTTCCATTATTGGACTTTTTGTATAATGGCCCGACTTCATTTCCATCCATTCAAACACACACCCACACCCCAAACACATACACAGACACAAGCACACACACACACAGATAGCCTACATACACACACACACACACACAAACAACAGTTTTCTCTGCAGCCATCTTTTCCCCTGACTATTTCATTCTCCACACTCCAGGGATGTGCACTAGCTGGACATTGTAAAGGAGGGTGGGGGATGGGTTGACTTTGCCCAACAGTGGACAGAGGAGGTCCGACTACAGTGAGATCAGCTGGGCCGCGGGCCGATGCGGTGTGGTTAGGTCTCTCTCTGTAAATACAGCTGATTCTAGAGCATCTGTCAATCGCTTCCTGCTTCCCCTCCGTTCCTCTGTGCTGTCTTGTGCCTCATCAACTATTTGATTTCTGTTACAGTACTGCATGCTATGAGCTGCTGTTATGAATTCAGGCCTGGTACCAGCGCTCAGCTCTGACTCAGCTCCAAGTCTGTCATCTCTATTGCTGCTGTCGCCATCAGACATGCTCAATCAAACCCAGACAGTAATTGCGTTTGAACCCAGACAAATGCCATGGAATGGCCAAGTCGAGCATATGGGACACCCCCACGGGGAGCTGGTCTGACTGGTCATTCATCTGCAGACCGCTGGGATTCTGCAAATCCACATCTTCCCGAGTCTACACTCAGTATTCTTCTTCCACTCCAACAGAGCACCCCTGTCCTGCCAGGTCCAACCCGGATGTGGGCCAGATCTGAACCACATCCAGCCTGTGGTGTGTGTGTGTGTGTGTGTGTTATGCGCACGACATAATTAGCCAAATTATTTGTCTGTGTCCCTGTGTGCATGTCTGGCTATGAATCATATCTGATACAACAACCCTCCCTCCCCCAGACCCCCCCCCCACAGCCTGACCACCTGACTGGCCCTTGGGGGGTTGGTGGGTGCCAGGGCCCTGGTGATGGATGATCCTAATGATGGCCTCCACCAGTCCGCCCTGTGCTCCAGACCTGCGCTCTGATTTATGCCCCGGCCCTCCACTCCACCCCTTCCTCTGCCTGTCTCTACCTGCTCCTCTCCGCTCGGCCTCCCTGCAGCGAACGCATTGATCAAACCAGCACAGGGGTGCAACCCACGGCTGTCTATCTCAGAATGCATAGACGGCCTGATGTGTGTGTGTGTGTGTGTGTGTGTGTGTGTGTGTGTGTGCTCGTGCATGCACATATTTAGGCACAGCCACACATACTGACACTCACACATACACACATACACACACACACACACGCACACACATACACACACACACACACACACACACACACACACAATGACACCCCCACACACTCCTGCGTCACACACAGTCCCACACACTGACGGAATGTCTCAGAGGGAGTTCCGATGGGCCTCTTTTTCTCTCGCCTGATCAATGGCTCCTGACACCTCTAGCGCCGCCGCTTAGGAGCAAGTCACCCTAGCGACAACACGTCGCTGCTGCTTCTTATTCCTGACAACACTCCCGAGTCCTGCATCACCCATTCTCCATCTCTGTCTCCATCTCTCTGTCTGCGTCTCTCCACCTTGCTGATCCAGTCCACCGCTCCTCTGTCATATTCTCACTACTGTGCGTCATGACACACTTCAGGCACAACTCCTGTTGCTTATAAATGGGCTAAGTGTGTTGCTTTGAAATGTGATAACAGATGAGTTGACAAATGCTTAGGTGGGAAGTGAACATTTGGAAGCAGGGGGTCATTTGAGAGCCCCAGGTGTTTGTATGTGTGTGTGTGTGTGTGTGTGTGTGTGTGTGTGTGTGTGTGTGTGTGTGCGTGTGTGTGTGTGTGAGTGTTTGTGTGTGTGTGTGTGTGCGTGTGTGTGTGTGTGAGTGTCAGTATGTGTACCTGTGCATGAGTATGTACATGCACAAGCATCCCCCCGCACACACACACACACACACACACTAATACACCCAAACACACAAACATGAATGTGTGTGTGTGTGTGTGTGTAGACTAGAGGATGCTCACACACGGGCACACATATAAACACACAAACATGTGTGTGTGTGTGTGTGTGTGTGTGTGTGTGTGTGTCTGTCTGTCTGTCTGTGTGTGTGTGTGTGTCTGTCTGTGTGTGTGTGTGTGTCTGTCTGTCTGTCTGTGTGTGTGTGTGTGTGTGTGTGTGTACCAAAAGAGTCGAAGAGAGCTAGGAGAGAGTTGCAGCGCAAAAGGGTTTAATTAGGATGGATAAGACTGAACTGCATTGCTAGTGTGGTGGTGTCATTGTCACCACATCTGATAAAAAAAGAAGAGAGAGAGATGGAGGGAGAGATGGAGAGAGAGATGGAAAGAGAAATGGAGGGAGAGATGGAGAGAGAGATGGAGAGAGATGGAGGGAGAGATGGAGAGAGAGATGGAGGGGAGCCAAAGACCAAAGTGAGCAAAAGTGAGAGATGTGTGTGCTTGCTGTGCTTGCACATACAGGTGTGTGTGTGTGTGTGTGTGTGTGCTTGCACACACGCGTGTGTGTGTGTATATGTATGTATGTGTGTGTACGTGTGTGTGCACGCTCACAGGAGGAGAACTGCTAATGAGCAAATGAAAATCTGAGGGAGCATATAGAAAAAGCGCACAAGACAGATAGCAATTAGTGCTCATCAACAAGGTGAGAGAGAAAAAGGGAAAAAGAGAGATAGATAGAGAGAGAGAGAGAGAGAGACATCTCCAGAACACCTTCAGGACTACCCTCATGCCCCACAACCAAAGTATATACCTTTATATAATTGAACTGATAATTGTGAAAATGAGAGACAGTCAGACAATAAACAGATGGAGCAGAGGAGGGAAAAGAGGGAGAGGGGGAAAATGGGCAGAGGGAGAGGAGGAGGGTGGGAGGGAGGGATATGGGGAAGGGGGGGGGACTAGCGGAGGAAGCGTCAATAGTAACAGGAGAGATTAAAACGCTATTCTCGTCTGAAATGTGCCTTTTAAAGATTTCCGCTCTCCTATGACATTTGAGGATCCAGACTTACGCTGCTGAAATCTGTCAACCCGAAGGATATCTCTTTCCCTCTCTTTCTACCCCTCTCTCTCCGTCTCTCTTACCCCCTTACTCTCTCTCTCTCTCTTTCTCTTTCAGAGGTGGCGGCAATATAACACATAGCTATAGAGGAATGTGTGTGTGTGTGTGTGTGTGTGTGTGTGTGCGTGTGTACAGTATGTGTATGTGAGAGAGTGTGTGTATGTAAGAGTGTGACAGTGTGTCTGTGTGTGTGTGTGTATGTGAGAGAGTGTCTGTGTGTGTGTGTGTGTGCGCTGACACCAAGTTGTCACTCAACCAAAGTCGCAAGGTTACCTTGACACTGTCACATCTCCCTCAAGTGCTCCATAAACCAGAGCACTCTATAAAAACTGCTCCTGTGATCCCTCCATCACAGTCTCAGGAAACTCAAGCAAAGATAGACCTCGCCTCGTACAAACCCTCAAGTTCCCTGAAATACACACCTAGATGTCACTAAACAAAGCTGCTGGGATCATTCATCTCTGCACTTGGGATGAGAGAAATATAAGAGGCTGGCTGTCACTTTATGCATGCAGAATGGGGTGCTGTGTTTACATGTGTTGCGAGGGTTTTAAAGTCACTTTCGTCAGTCACTTTCGTCAGAAAATTCAGTGAAGTTGTTTTGATGTTCCTCTAGCTGTGTGTGTGTGTGTGTGTGTGTGTGTGTGTTGTGTGTCAAAAAATGTGTGTTCCTGCACAGTTATGGTTCTGGTATATTGGATAAATAGGATTCATATCGGCTCGGACTGAGCCATGCATTCATTTCAGACAATTAACATGGCTGCTTCAGGAGAGTGAAAGGGAAGGGGGTATTCAATTGTCTGTTGCGCTCAAATATCAACAACCTTTAGCAAAGAGTGAGGACCTTGTCTTTAAAGAACAGGTCCCCATCCTGCAAGCAAGCCTCTGCTGACTACTGTAACTACCACAGAAACCACCTCTGTGGGCCTCTGTGAGCAGGCTACAGCGTCAGTACCATACACGGGTCCGAGTGCCCACGGGGACCCAGGTTCGAGTCCGACCTGCGGTCATGTCCCGATCCCACCCCATCTCTCTCTCCCATTCACTTCCTGTCTGTCTTCACTGTCCTATCATAATAAAGGCAAAAAGCCCAAAAAAATTAGTCAGATTTTTTTTTTTTTTTTTTTCGCATGCCCAAATTTCCGTCAAGGATTCCCGGAACACTGAAAGACCGGGGTACACGAAACTTGGTGGGCATGTAACCCCACATGGATAGCATGGAACCATCGTTTTTCGTCTTGATCTGTAGCCCCCCCGCTGGACTGGACCCCCCGAAAGGAGGGTAGGGCAGACACAGTTTTCTGTGAATATCTCGAGAACCGTAGGGTTTAGGAGGACCATTTTTTTTTTGTATGTTGATCTCAAGGGGCCATGTCAACCCATTTCATAACTACTCATTTCATGTATAGCGCCACCTAGTTAAACACAAAAAAGTAAAAATGAGGTGTTGTAATCGCAGGTATCTGTGACCTAACATAGTCAAAACGGCACGAAATTGGAAGAGTAGGATCATTATGACACCCTCTGTATGCACGCCAAGGTTCATGGAATTCCGTTCATGGGGGGCCACACAATAAATTAATTTATGTTACTATACACCAACTGGCCTGTAGGTGGCCGGAGACAGTTTTCTGTGAATATCTCGAGAACCGTAAGGCCTAGGAGGTCCACCTTTTTTATGTATGTTGGTCTTAAGGGGGCATGTCAACCCATCCCATTACCACTTATTTCATGTATAGCGCCACCTAGTTAAAAATTAAAAAGCAAAAAATTAGGTGTTCATCACAATATCTCTGGCTGACATGGTCAAAACTGCACGAAATTAAAAGTGTAATATACAAGATACAAGGAAGTTTATTGTCACATGCATATAGTTACTGGAAGTAAGAAATGCAGTGAAATTATGTCTGGTGTCAGCCTATTTGTGCATTAATGGGGGGGGGGGGGGGGGTAAATGAGGGGTTTAGTAGATTAAGTGGCAAGGGCTGCATAAAAAAGGTGGGGGAGGATTGGGATTGGGTGGGGGGCACCAACAAGGAGCACCCAAGAGCAACAGGGGCAAGGAAAAACTCCCTTACCAAGGAAGAAACCTTGGGCAGATCCACGGCTCAAGGGGCTAACCCAACTGCCAGGGGTCTTGGTGTGTGTGTTGGGGGGATGACAGGGGAGATGGGATAGTGTGCTGTGTATGTGGGGAGAGGGCAGTGTGCAATATGTGTGTTGGGGAAGCTTCCTCATGAGACAATGTGCTGTGTATTGGGGGGGGGGGGGGGCAGGGACTTACTATTGCAAGCAGAGTACTGTATGTATGATGTATGTGAGTGATGACAGTGAAGATGTGTGTGTGGGCGGGAGGGGAGTGGAGCAGTGACTGTGTGTGTGTGTGTGTGTGTGTGTGTAGTGTGTGTGTGGGCAGTGTGCTGTAAGTATGTTGGGGATGTGTGTTGGAGAAGCTTCCTGATGAAATAATGTGCTGTGTATGTAGGGGGGGGGGGGGGCAGGGACTTACTATTGCAAGCAGAGTACTGTATGTATGATGTATGTGAGTGATGACAGTGAAGATGTGTGTGTGGGCGGGAGGGGAGTGGAGCAGTGACTGTGTGTGTGTGTGTGTAGTGTGTGTGTGGGCAGTGTGCTGTAAGTATGTAGAGGATGTGTGTTGGAGAAGATCCTGAAGACAATGTGCTGTGTATGTAGGGGGGGGGGGGCAGTGTGCAGCAAGTATGTAGAGGAGGCTTACTGTAGCAAGCAGTGTGCTGTATGTATGTGAAGTGATGACATAAGTGTGTGTGTTGGGGATGGGGGTGGGGGGGGGGCAGAAAGGCTAGGCAATCAAGGACATGGGTAGATGGAGGAGAAATCAAAAATAATAAATAAAAAGTTCTATGGAGATGTGCAAAAGTTGGAGAAAGTCAGATATGTGTGTGTGTGTGTGTGTGTTTTGACGTGTGATGAAATAAGAAAATAAATAAAAGGTCTGTAGCATAGGGAGAGGGATGTAAAAGTGCTAAAAGTCTTGTAGGTGTGTGTGTGTGGGGGGGGGGGGGGGTCATGAGTGCTGAGTAGTGAATGAGTGCAAAGTCAGTATAGTGTGAGTTCAGAGTTGGGAAATGTTTGAGAGTGCTGAGGAGTGAATGTGTGCAAAGTCAGTATAGTGTGAGTTCAGAGTTCAGATGGCCTGGGGATAAAAACTTCTCCTGAGTCTCTCAGTTCTGGCTTTGTGACTACATAGGCGTCTTCTTGATTTCAGCGGTAGGAATAATCCATTGTTAGGATGAGAAGAGTCCTTCAGAATCTTTTGGGCTCTTAGGAGTACTCTTCTGGAATAGATATCTTGTAGAGCAGGGAGTTGAGTTCTTATAGTACGTTCAGCTGAGCGCACTACTCTCTGCAGAGTACTACAATCTCTAACTGTGGAGTTCCCATACCAGGTGATGATGCTACCAGTTAGAAAACTCTCAACCGCTGAAGTGTAGAAGGCCTTCATGATGGATGTAGAAACTTTGAATTTCCTTAGCTGACGAAGGAAGTAGAGTCGTTGTCTGGACTTTTTCAGAACATATTGAGTGTTAACAGTCCATGTTAAGTCTTCAGTAATGTGGACACCAAGGTATTTAAAACATCATTATGACACCCTCTGAATGCATGCGAAGTTTTGTGTACTTTCGTTCATGGGGGGCCTTACAATAAAATAATTTATGTGTACATTTAGTGACGTACACCAACAAGGATTCCCGGGACACTGAATGACCGGGGGGAAACAAAACTTGGTGGGCATGTAACCCCACATGGATAGCATGGAACCGTCGTTTTTCGTTTTGATCTGTAGCCCCCCCGCTGGACTGGACCCCCCGAAAGGAGGGTAGGGCAGACACAGTTCTCTGTGAATATCTTGAGAACTGTAGGGCCTAGGATGACCAATTTTTTCTGTATGTTTGCCTCCAGGGGTCATGTTAACCCATTTCATGTACACACATGTGCACAAACAGATACACACGCACACACATACATTCTAGGGTGACCAGACGTCCCGAAAAATTTGGGACAGTCCCGATATCCAAGCAGTTGTCCCGAATCCCGAATCCTGCCCTAATTGTCCCGAAAATTATACTCAATCAGAATACTGAGTAGTTATTTTCTGATAAACATTAAAAACTGTCCGTAGAGAGTCTGAGTCGACTGCATGCAGCCCCCGACGGCAGCTAAGTGTCTGGATGCAGCCCGGCTACTTTGTTTCTTTTTGACGTTCTATAATTAGGCGCAAATATGCACTGATTTCGCGAAGCCGAGGACATTGTGCAGGCAGCGCAGCAGGCAGAGCCAGCGTGTGTGCAAAAAAATATGTCGGAAGTTCGGCCATGTCCATGTCGTTTTAACATAATCTACTTAATCTAACAATTATTTTGTATTCTTACTTAATGACCCATAATTTTGGCAAGGCTTGTTATTAGCGTTAGGCTATTATCCTTATTCTGAAAGGTCTGATTTGCACTGTTACGCAGTCATTGTTTTTTTTTTTTTCACAATGTTCACAATGACATTTTGAGTTCATGATTTCTCAGTTGTATTTTGAGGCAGACTTGATGTTTGAATAAAAATGTGTTTTGGTACAGGTTTGAAAATTCGCTGTAAGCCTACCCGAATTTCAGCCAATCTCATCTGGTCACCCTAATACATTCACAGTAATCATACGTATGACACATACTCACACAGTAGACATATGTACGCATGCATGCACAGGCACATACGCAGGCACACACACAAGCACGCACACACACACACACACACACACACACACACACACACACACACGCACATGCACACATGCACACAATTCAAGAATTTCTCAGAATTATGAACAGGCAAGATGGAGGTGGGCTTGTATAAAATGAATTTTACATGTGAAATCTATGAACTAATCATGTTTTGGTACTTGTTGTCTAGCAGATACCAGTGAGAATTGAGTGTGGATAATGCAATTTAGTGAGACAGTTAGAATCATATAGGCCTTTCAGCGTGATTTATTTTTGTGGAAAAAATGTGCTGGACTGGGCGGCGGTCATATTTTGTACCGCTCTGCGGTACATCTAGTTTAAATAGTGATCTTTAGCCCCGTAGTGCTTCAGGTAGAGTTATGAGACAATATGAGATACTCCCACAGTCCAGGTGCATCCATGACAACCACTGCAGCCACCTGCAGCTCATCATCATTACGCCAGACCATAATAAGCATTAAAATCTCCTTAGCAACATCTGACTGCCGCTGCAGATGGGCATCGCTGTAGAATTCCCCGGAATTTCACGCCTGTTCACCCCAGAATTCTGCCGAAGCCCCGCTAATGGCAACCAGCGGTTAAATCTGGCACGGAACGCTCAGCGGCGAAGTGTGATGCCGTTTAGCACGTGCCCGTGACAGCACGAGGGGCAGCGAGAGGGAGTGTGTGTGACAATGAGCCGCATCTACGAACCATATGGTGTGAAAACACCTGACCAGCGGTAGAGCACAACACAGTCAGATAACACATTACTAGTGAGAAAAACACACAAACTAGGAAGGGCTGATGGCAGAGGCATGAGAAAGACATTAGCGATCAGTTTCCCATACATTACCATACATACATCCCATTAGTCCTAGACTAATAGTTTTTATTTTCAACTATCACAGAAGTTTTTAAGTCAAGAACTAGATTAAATTGAAGTACAGGGAATCTAAAAGACATGTGTGGACATGTAAGAGACATAAAGCAAAAGTTTGACCACTGATGTTGATGTATGAAAAAGGACATCACATTAAGGTTTCCTTACATTAAGGGGCGAAAAATGTTTCTTATCAAATTTTGTTGAGCTAGAATCTTTAAAACATTGGAGACAGTCCATAATATTAGCCTTATCTGTACACCCAACAGAATAAGAGATAATCCACACTCCAGATAGCTCCCATTCACAGAGCCGCACGGCTCGAAACACCACAAACAAAATAAAACACTGTGAATGGGAGCTATCTGTTGTGCGGATCATCTCTTATTATTTTAGATAATAATGGGCTGGATCCTGCACCCATCCGAAATTGGGATCCTTGGAACCCTTGGGATGTGCGTGGCCCTGCACGGCTTCTTATCTGTTCGGCCCACACATTGATTTCCAAGCAGAACCCATAAGAGAGAGAGAGAGAGAGAGAGAGAGAGTGTGTGTGTGTGTGTGTGTGTGTGTATGTGTGTGTGTGTGTGTGTGTGTGTGTGTACTGCATGTGTCTACAGGTGTGCCATCAGCTTAACCTACCGATGGGACAGGAGCCCCTCTGAGACGACCAGCACCTCTGTCTGCAGCTTGCAGGCCTCTTTCCGCAGGAGGCACTCATTCTCGTAGCTCTCTCCATTGGAGCCGCACACCGGCACATAGTCACTGCTGCACTGTAAACAATAACAACAACAACAAACAACAACACGTTACATTTATATGGTGCTTTATCTAGGCACCCAAAACATTTTCACAGTGAGGAGGTGAACCTCATTTCAACCACCACCATCAAAGCTCAAGTGATTCAGCGAGGAGTGGGAAAAAGAGAGAGAGAGAGAGAGAGAGAGAGAGGGTGGGGGAGGGGAAGAGAGAGAGGGTACAGGTGTCAGATGACTGCTTGTAGAGTGCATTTAGGGCTTTGTGTTGCGAACAGAGTATCCGATTCAAGACCCACGGCATCGGAGAGGATCCAAAAGAAAGTGTAAGCTCCCAGAGTACAAAGTGAAAGCCATCTAGGCAATCTTGTACAATCTGGGAGCAGCAGCGACTGTTGTCCCGTGGCAGTGTGTCAAGCTACTCAGTATTAAGACCTACAGAAGTCCTCACATAGACTGGATGTGGAGCCTGTGGAGTGTGGATGATGACGCCTACCATAAATATCACTGATGGGGCTGGGCCCAGGGAAAGCTATGAGGTCACAGTGACACCTGTTTCTGGGTGGATGTGACAGGTTTAATAAAGAGTCAGGGAATAACACAGGGGAGATTGATCATCGTAGAGATACACAATATGCAGGTTGATCTGTCTCTTTTCCTCTCTCTTCTCTCTCTCTCTCTCTCTCTCTCTCTCTCTTTCTCTCTCTCTCTCTCTCTGTGCTCTCTGTGCGCATGGTTGGTGTGAGTGGGCGGAGTCAGTGGTGAGTGGATGGTGTTTCGGTCGCTGTACCGCGAACGAGTGTTCTGTTTAAATCTCTATTTCTCACTTTATTTCTTATTTTCTTCTTTCTATCTATTACTTTCTGCTGGAGTACTAAAGATTTTTGCTTGGTTTAGTTTTCTGGCAATAAACAGGGGGTTTTCCCCTAAAGCGACTGCCTCCAGTCTTGTGCTGGAATCATGGCAGAGATTTTTGGTCAACTAACTCGGCGTCATGCTGTTAAAATAGCATCGACAGCCAGTGTTGAGGATTGTAGTTTGGCTGCCGGAGAAATTGTTGGTCATGAGAATATTGTATCAGCATCTCGCATGAACAACGCGATTGTGCTTTTCTTAAAATCAATTGAGTTTGCCAATCAGCTGACGGAGAATGGCGTGGTGATAGATGGCGTTTTTACCTCTGTTGCCCCTCTTTCTACGCCTTCCAAGAAAGTCATTTTGTCTAATGTCCCCCCATTCATTTCTGATGAGATTCTAGGACAAACACTGTCGCGCTATGGCAAAGTGGTCTCAACAATTAAAAAAATCCCGATTGCGAGTAAATCTCCGTTGTTGAAACATATAGTGTCCTTCAGGCGTTTCGTGTACATGATCCTTAAGAATAACAATGATGAATTGGACTTGACAATTAATGTGACTGTGGATAACTTTAATTATGCGATTTATGCAACAACTAGCATTATGAAATGTTTTGGTTGTGGACAATCGGGGCATCTCGTGCGCGCGTGTCCTGATAAAAAGGATGACACGAATAATAGTGGAAACAGTGAAAATAGCAATGAGTCTAGGGGTGATGTGGCAGAGGGAACGTCTAAAGAGACCAACAACGAACCTAATGTTAACTTTGGTGCAAATAATGAGGAGGAGGCTGCTGCCTCTGCTAGTGGGCCGGAGAGCCAAACTCCTGATTTAACGTTAAATTCAGTCCAAGGGCACGGGGAAAATCATGATGTTAGATCGGCTGATGGGGAGGATCTTTCCGCACTTTTGGGGGAGACTGTCACTGATTCTCAGAACTGTCAGGGGAGCAATGATGATGCCATTAATGGGGAGGTTTCCGTCGCTATGGAAGACATGGAAACCTCCGTGTTGGAGGAGGACAATAATGTGTTTAAAGCACCGTCGAATAAAGGAAAAAGAAAGCGCATTATAAAGAATAAAGGGGGACGCGCTCATATAGAATTGACTGATAATGAGAGTGAAAGTGATCTTTCTGACTGTAGTGTAACCTGCAGCTTGCGACTAAGCGGCTATCGCACTCGCAATTATAGAGTGGAGGATATAAAGAAATTCCTTAAGGATACAAAACATTCTAGGAAGGTCCGGGTAGACGAATTTTTTCCTGACATTGAACAGTTTATGAACAAATCACGAGCATTTATGCGTGATGGTAGCATCACTGATCAAGAAGGATTTCGTCTAAAAAAGATTCTCACAAAACTCAATGTTCTACTGAATGCCAACGATGACAAATGTTAAAAACAATTTCCACTTTGTGTCCTAGGATGGCTGATTGCATATGTCTATATTTATTTTTTTCTTTTTTCTTTATAATGATGGGTGAATTTCGTGTTGCTTCTTTAAATGTAAATGGCGCAAGAGAAAAAATTAAGAGGCTCTCTGTGTTTGAAACAATCAGACAGAATAAGTTTGATGTTCTCTTTATGCAAGAAACGCACAGTGATGCGTCTAATGCAGCTGCTTGGGCTCAGGAGTTTGATGGTCTGTCCATACTTAGTCATGGTACTTCTACTAGTGGTGGGGTTGCAGTTCTGTTTTCTAAGTCCTTTATTCCCATCACTTTTGATGTTGATGAAGTTATAGAGGGAAGACTTTTAAAGGTCAGAGCCCAGTTTGAAAATCGTTTTTTTTGTGTTTATTTGCATTTATGCTCCTACACTGGCAACAGATAGAATGCTGTTTTTAAATACTATTGGAAATGTTATAAAAAATTGCTGTTCAGAGGATATTCTTATCCTTGGAGGAGATTTCAATTGTACTGCACAAAATTTTGACAGAAATCATGTCGAGCCGCACATGCCCTCTCGTAGACGGCTTGTAGAGATTATGAAGTCCAATGATCTTAGTGATATTTGGAGGAACTTTCATGGTGAACAGAAGCAATATACTTGGGCACACTCATATAATAATTGTTTGTCTCTTGCAAGACTTGACAGGTTTTATGGTTTCAAACATCAGCGTAGTCTATTCAGGAAATGTTCAATAATTCCAGTTGGCTTTTCTGACCATAGTTTGGTTTTCTGTTCTTTATTTCTAGAATTTGTAAAACCAAAAAGTGCCTACTGGCACTTTAATACCAATTTGTTGGCTGATGGCCATTTTAGAGAAGTCTTCCTTTTTTTCTGGAAGGAATTTAGAACCACGAAATCCTGTTATAAGTCTTTGCAGCAATGGTGGGATTGTGCCAAGGTACAAATAAAACAACTCTGCCAGGAGTATACAGCCAATGTCACAAGGAACATAACACTCTCAATGAAAAAAATAGAGGAGGAAATAATCGAACTTCAAAATCTGGCAGAACAAACGGGTGATCAGGCACCCACTGAAATTCTTAACTCAAAAAAGAAAACATTGGCTGACTTTTTAGGTTTGAGGGCACAGGGAGCTCTGGTCAGGTCCCGCTTCCAGAGTGTGGAGCTGATGGATGTACCATCAAAATTCTTTTTTAATTTGGAGGTAAAGAATGGACAGAGGAAGTTCATTCATGCTTTGAGGTCTGAAGATGGGAGAATCCTTTCTAATTCTCCAGAAATACGCAATAGAGCAGTACATTTTTATAAGGAGCTTTATAACAGCGAAAATCCACAAGATCAGGCGACTGACAAGGCTTTTCTTTGTGACCTACCTAAGGTATCTGAAGAGGCAAACACAGCCCTTGGAAGGGTGTTGACCCTAGAGGAGCTGGAGAGAGCCCTCCACAGTATGGAGAGTGGCAAAGCACCTGGGGTGGATGGCCTGCCAGTAGACTTTTATAAGTCCTTTTGGCCAGAGTTGGGCACAGATGTGCTTGCTGTTCTGAGAGACAGCATCACCAGAGGGGTGCTGCCACTGAGCTGCCGTAGAGCAGTGCTCACTTTACTGCCAAAAAAGGGAGACCTGACAGATATAAGGTCCTGGAGGCCGGTGTCAGTCCTCTGCTCTGAATACAAACTGCTGTCTAAAGTTTTAGCAAATAGACTTGGGGAGGTTTTGGAGCAGGTAATCCACCCTGACCAGACCTACTGTGTGCCAGGCAGATTGATTCACAACAATGTTTCCTTCATCAGAGATGTCTTCTATATTGGCAAATACTTCAATCTGGATTTTGGTGTGGTTTCAATTGACCAAGAAAAGGCATTTGATAGGGTTGAGCATAATTATTTGTGGAATACCTTGTCAGCCTTTGGTTTCAGCCCCAATTTTATTCGAATGATCAAAGCATTGTATTGTGACATTGAAAGTATTCTCAAGGTTAATGGTGACTTGTGCGCTCCTTTTAAGGTATACAGAGGTGTCCGTCAAGGATGTCCCTTGTCGGGTATGCTGTATAGTCTGGCTATTGAACCTTTCCTTGTAAGGTTGAGGAAGGAGATTGTTGGAGTGAAAATCCCTAACTGTGATGATGTTTTTAAATTGTCAGCTTATGCTGACGATGTGGCTGTCCTTGTTAATGGCCAGAGAGATGTTGACACGCTTTTAAAAATTTGCAATGAATTTAAGGTTGTTTCTTCAGCAAAGGTAAATTGGTCAAAAAGCATAGCCTTGCTGGTTGGGAGTTGGGTGAGTGGCGAACCTGGTCTGCCTGATGGCTTAGTTTGGAATAGGGGTGGTTTTAAATACCTGGGTGTTTTCTTAGGTGATGATGCTTTTATTCAAAAGAATTTTGATGGGGTAATTGAAAAAGTTAAAGGTCGTCTAGAGAAATGGAAATTTCTTTTCAGTATTACTTCGTACAGGGGGCGTGTTCTCATTATTAACAACCTGGTTGCATCCTCTCTTTGGCATCGGCTGGCTTGTGTGGATCCTCCTTCAAACCTGCTACCGAAGATTCAGTCAGTCCTGGTTGATTTTTTCTGGGACAATCTACACTGGGTACCTCAGAGTGTTTTATATCTGCCTAAGGAGGATGGTGGACATGGACTTATTCATCTACAGAGTCGAACTGCTGCCTTCCGTCTGCAGTTTGTACAGCGTCTTCTCACAGGATCACTGGACTCAAGCTGGAAAGCTGCAGCCTGTTGTATTTTACAACTTTTTGAAGGGTTGGGCTTAGATAGGTCTTTGTTCTGGTTTAATCCAAATAGAATGAATTTTAATTTACTTCCTGCATTTTATAAGAATCTGTTCAAAGTCTGGTCTCTGTTTATAATTCAACGCCCACGACAGACAAGCTCATTATTCTGGTTGTTAAAGGAGCCTCTGATTCACGGTTCGGTTCTTGATGAGTCAGTGACTCGTGAGTCAGGACTTGTCCCTGGTACCTACTTCTAAGCTTATCAGCTCCGGAGTTACAACCCTTGGGGATCTAGTAGAGTTTGCTGGTCCTGATATCAGTAATAGCCATACTTTAGCTCAGCACTTAGGTGTGAAGTCCATTAGGATAGTTGATCAGCTACTTGGGAAATGGCGGTCTCTCCTAACTGGGGAGGAGATGCAATTGCTTGGAGATTATTTTGGGGGGGAGTGTAGTCCTGACTGCCATGACCCCTTTCCCAGACTTACTCTACTTCCAGATTTAACAGGTTGCACTGGTTGCTTCTTACTCCCAGATAGGTTAGTTTTCCTGGGTCCTACAGCTGCAACTAGTAAATCATTGTACAAACTGTGTGTTCTCTCCCTAAATAAAAGGTCTCTGGACAAGAGGGTGGATACACCCTGGCGTGAAGTGTTGCAGGTTGAAAATGATGTCAAACCACAATGGCGTGCGTTGTACAAGTCACCTTTAACTAAAAAAGCTGGCGATCTACAATGGCGTATTCTGCATGGTGCAATAGCAGTGAATGCTTTTATTTCTGTTTTAAATCCAATGGTTGATCAGGGGTGCCCTTTTTGTTCTGTAAGGGAGACTGTATTCCATGCCTTTATGCACTGCCAGAGGCTCAGACCTCTTTTTGCTGTTTTGATGGCACTTTTCTTTAAGTTTGATGAAAGTTTCTCTTCGGAGATTTTCATTTTTGGTTTTAAATATGTACAAAAGCATCGCTTCAAGTGTCAGCTCCTAAACTTTCTGCTTGGGCAAGCAAAGATGGCGATATATGTTAGTCGTAAAAGGAAAGTTGAGCAGGATGTAGATGTTGATATCCTAATGGTGTTTTCTATTCTTGTAAGGTGTCGTATGTTGATTGATTTTCATTTTTATAAATCTATGAAAATTCTTGATGTTTTTGAGGAAAAATGGTGCTACAACAGCGTGATGTGTATTGTTGAGAATGATAAGCTACAGATTGCACATTACTTTATTTAACTTTCCTAACTTTTACTTTTTGAGTATAGTGTCAAGTTGATCTTGATGTATTTTTAAGATTGTAATAAAGAGTTTTTGAAAATTCAATTCTCTCTCTCTCTCTCACACACACACACATACACATGCATGCATGCGCGCGCGCACACACACACACACACACACCCTGGATCACGTTGAAATCATTAATCCCCAAAGGGCTGAGTTTTCCCTAGAAAAGTGGGTGACCCTGGGAGAAAAAGTACAGCAGTGGAACCAGAGCCCATATTTCACTCCCGCCCTTATTAACACTGGAGGAGAGGTCATCCATCCATATGGCCTACATAACAACCACACATGCCAAGACACACACACGCACGCAAGTACACACACACACACACACACACACACACAAAACCATATGGCCTACATAACAACCACACATGCCAAGACACACACACGCACGCAAGTACACACACACAAACACGTACAAACATACACGCATGCACGCACGCACGCATGCACACACGCAAGCACACATGCACTCACACTCACACACACGCACGCATGCACACATACACGCACACATGCACACACACACACACACACACACACACACACACACACACACACACACACACACACACACACAAAACCCATTAATCAAGAATATACATGTATGCAAACAAACAACCCACTTCTTCTATTATGTACGTGTGACATACATACTTACAAACATCTGCATTCATAGTAAGGCATGCATTCTGTCTCCCTCAACACACACACACACAAACATGCACTCTGTCTCCCTCAATACAAACAGGAGGCTTTAGAGAGAAAGAGCGAGGTGCCGGAGAAGAGGCAGTGAAAAGGAATAAAAAACAAGTGCATGAAAGGCAATAAAGGAAAGAGAAGATGTTGTAAACATTTTAATGAGAGGAAACGTATGTGAGTAAAAAAAAACAACTCTCAAAGCACACTAACCGTGTTAAAAGCATCGCACAGACACAGGGAGTGCTTAATTACATGTGATCTGTCTAATCACACTGCCGTGTGTGTGTGTGTAAGAGTGTATGTGTGTTTGTGTGTTGATCTGACATGTTTACTGTATGCATGTGTTTCAGATATTACGCAAAGTGGAAGGGGAATATAACACATGTATCTGGCCACGTCTAATGACAGCATTCAGTAACTGGACAGAGTGAAAGAGGAAGACACAGACAGTGTGATGGAGAAAGATAGACACACAAGTGTTAAGTCGTTCAGTTACAGGCCGGCAGATTCGGGTTTCGCAGAGACCATTTTATTGCTCTTTAATGCTGTGGTCAGAATGCTTTCTCCGATTTGCCTCATTCCAGTGCCACTGGGTAGCCGTGGCCTACTGGTTAGCGCTTCGGACTTGTATATAAGTATATATACTCTTTTGATCCCTTGAGGGAAATTTGGTCTCTGCATTTATCTCAATCCGTGAATTAGTGAAACACACTCAGCACACAGTGAGGTGAAGCACACTAATCCCGACGCAGTGAGCTGCCTGCAACAACAGCGGTGCTCGGATTAGTGTGCTTCACCTCACTGTGTGTTCACTGTGTGCTGAGTATGTTTCACTAATTCACGGATACTTATACTTATAACCATTAGCGGTCAGCCTACCATCCTTTGTAAACCTCTCATCCTCTCACACTTTCTTCTTTCTCCTTCACTCTCACATTTTATTTCTCTCTCACTCTTTCTCTCTCTCCCTCTCTGAGTCTCTCTCACCTACATCTCTCACCTTTCTCTCTCAAAGAGCAGAGGCCATGGTCTATTCAGAGGTGAACTGTGCCACCCCCCACCCCTCTCTCTCTCACACACACAAACACACTTCTTAATTGGGCTCAGCAAATATGGCAAAAATGGCTATTCACTATTTCAATGGGGCAGTGAATAGTTTGAAGATTGATTCAGTAAATAGGTGTCCATCCCCTTCTCTCTATCTCTCAGTCCTTCAGACCCCCAAAGACCT
>NC_055979.1:13942302-13944802 GCF_018492685.1 Alosa sapidissima | reverse complement strand
AGAGAGAGCAAGAGAGAGAGAGAGAGAGGAAGATTTTTTATTTTTTCCTTTCATTATTTCATTTTATATGTATACCAATATTAATGTAAAGTCGATTATTAACATGTTATTGTAGCTTTGGCAACAATGACTTTATTCATTCATGCCGCCAATAAAGCACCATTTTGATTTGATTTGAATTGATTTGATTTGTGAGAGAGAGAGAGAGAAAGAGAGAGAAAGCGGTGAATTTGCTTTCGGGAAAAAGGTTGAGATTAGATTCAGGTTGGCTGTAGGGTAGGTGTCTGGAGAGAAGTGGTCGTTTGTTGGGTCGCCTGGTGGCTTGTTTGTTTGTCTGTTTATTTGTTTGTTCTTACTTTGAAGTTGCAGATGCATGTGACAGAGTCACCGATTCTCAGGCATTCCCCGTCGTATTTGCAAGTGTTGGTGTCACAAAGGAAGAGGTCTGTGTCCTGCTCGTCAAAACCTGAAAAGGGGAAAAATACATTAAAGACCACAACAACAAGACCTACTGCAACAATTAGCTTTTTAAAGCCTTATATAAAGCACATAGCACATTCAGAGTACATTCAGTGCACCACAAGGCAATCGGATTTGAGTTTTCTATAGGCCAAAGGCAATGTTTCCTTTTTTGTAAGGGATACATTTTCGCTTTGGATAAAAGCGTCAGCTAAATGACTACATGTAAATTAAATTGTTTAGCAATTTCAGATGTGGTCTGTGTCCTGTTCATCAAAACCTGAGAAGAGAAAAACACCACAGACTGGCACAACAAGTCCCATTTATTCACACTCTAGCACACACATTTAGCGTTCACTACAACACAACAAGGCAATCCCAATATCTCTAAGGTCTTCTGCAGATTTATTGTTTAATATAATCACATTTTAAAGACCTTCATGGCCAGAAGTGAGAGATTTCATATAATAAAATATAAAAAAAAGATTATAGCCTACACACAATACTTCTGTAACTGCTAGAACACCAGGGGGATACTAACACCAAACATGGCTTGTGGCCTTGGAAGGGTTTATACTGATAAAAATGTATATCCATGTAAGTAGCTTAGAATTAAAAAAAAAAAAAAAACTGAATAAATGTAAGCATTACATTGGCTAACAACTTAGCACGGCTACTCAGTCACACAGATCACAAATGAATCTACTTGACTGTACTGTACTTGCACTGTAAACAAAGGATCATTCTGTTCAATCACTGTCAAACTTTAATTTTATTGCTGAGTTAAAGATTTTATTTTGTTCTTTAAAAACTAAATAATGTGCCCAAATCTCTCAAATGAAAACACACAGTGGCTCATTAGAAGTCTGAACCATAGAAGTCTCTATGGTTCGGCAACGGAACGGTGGCAACGCTGGTGTAACGCTAGCGTTGAACAAGATGAGTGTTGAACTTAGTTCAACTTTCAAAGCACAACGCGAGCGTATTCAACTGACAAACCGTTTGTGTTGCTTAGGAACGAGATAAAACTTATTATGGTCTGTACGTTGCGTTACATTTGCCGCTGCCGCTTGCCACTGGCTAATGTGATCCCCGCCTAAGTGTTGATTTATATAGCACATTTTTTCCATGCACAAAGTACGACACAAAGCAGTGGGACATGGTCTGTCTAGTCTCAGTTTAGGCTCCCTGTTTGGAGGATTTTATTTGATTAGGCAATTTACACTGACCATGAGGTTGTGAAGTTAAGTCTGATGTCCTCTAAATTCTTGGAGGAAAATAAGTCCCTAGAACTCTATATGTGGAGTTTTGCTTCTTTAACTGAATGCATGAAAAAGGCTTATAGTCAGTGAAGATTTGCAGTGCAATTTAATTTTGAATCTTACCGTCAATCACATGATTGCTGTTGCTTTATGTGCTAACTTTAAATGTCGGCTTTTTAGATTCTGTGATAAAAGTCTATGTTTTACTGGCTCCTAAAGCAACTGGTTGCACAAGGTGCTGACAAAACTAAAATCACGAGTTCAAAACCCAAAGAACACAGATACAACATGAACAGTATTGCTGTACTACAGCTGCACTAACATTGAGGTAAACTATTTATGATCCCCTCCCCTAGCAGACAATACAAGCAGTTGGCAACCACCAGGCCAGCTTGCTCAGCAAGTTATAATATCTGGCCTGAACACAGCACAAGGGAAAAACATGACTGGCATTTTACACAGATGGTTTTGTGTAAGAGAGCATCTCTTGTGTAGGAGAGCGTATCTTGTGTTTCAGTACAAACCGAGACAGGAGAGGGAGCTCACCAAGACGTCACAAAGCTCACAAAGCAGCGCTGTAGTGGCGACACGCTCGTCCTGACAACAACGACAACAATCTGAGTAACGCACACGAGCGAGTGTTTAAAAAGCCGCGGAGAGGGAACGGCGAACAACGACGGCGGCGAATCTGGAGATGGAGCGAAGTGACCTAACTTGGGGATGAAAAGGAGAAAAGTGACAGGAGAGGGATTGAGGGAAAAGGGGGAGAGGAAGGGAAG
>NC_055979.1:13887302-13937302 GCF_018492685.1 Alosa sapidissima | reverse complement strand
TTCATATAGTGCCATAGTATATACATATGTGTTAAGGCACTTTACAGTGCTGAGCTGACCTTGAACTTGCACTTGAACCCCTTATCCTTAAACTGATAAGGGAATAATTCTTTATTCTTTATTCTTTATTCTTTATTCTTTATTCTTTATTTCAAGGATAGCCCCTTGAGATGTACCATCTCATTTTCGAGGGGGTCCTTACAATAATGACAAACAGTACAAAGATAATAAAGAGTAAGTACTAAACATAAATCCAAACACATAAACACAAGGACACACACACACTCACACACACTCATGCTCCTCAAAACTACCGCCCCATCCCCGCCCCCACCAGCCAGTATTACACAAACGGGATACCATCAAAGAATCCCTCTGCGAAAAATAGAGGTGGAATTGTACACATTACATTACATTACATTACATTTAGCAGACACTTCTTGACCAAAGCGTACACATAAGCATACAGTACTGCACACCCATATGAATACATTTGCTTGCATGCACAAGTAAGGTATACAGTACATATTTGTACACAAATACACTCGCATATACATATACAAATACACACAACATTTGTACACAGATACACACATATACAGTACAGTAGACAAAAGGAAAGCATGAGTAGAATAAGTCCTAGAGAGAAAAGGTAAGGCAGATCAGAAACAGGAGCAGGATGTAAGAAAATTTGTAGTTAAAGATGATCTGAAGATATGAAAAGAAGTTATTGACCTAAGTGACGAAGGAAGGTTGTTCCAATCTGATGGAGCTTTAAATTTAAATGCACGACGACCAATTTCTTTGCTGATTCTAGGTGTAACTAGAAACAAATGGTCCATGTGTCGTAGGCTGTATTGAGAACTAAAAGGGATTAAAAGTTCTTTCAAATATGAAGGGAAATTGGAATGAATGCATTTGAAAAAAAGTGTTGACCAATGGAGTTGCCTTCTGGACTTGTGGGCAAGCCAGTTCAAGGACTCATGCATTGACAGTGATGGGTTCTATAAGGACACCTGAGCACAGATCTACAAAGACTATCATATACTATATACTACATTTACCAAACCCAGTCCCACTCTCTCTCTCCCACTTACTTCCTGTCTGTTCTCTGTCCTGTCAATAAGGCCAGAAAAAGCTCCAAAACAAACCAAAAATAATTGGATGCCTCAAGTTCACACAATTCCCTGTTGTAGTGGCATAGTGTACGTTTCCATATGCCAGCTAATACGCTGTTACTTTTAATAACGCAAACTCTCACTCTCGTTTGGTCAGAGAGGGCTGTACTGGACTTTAATAAGAGTTTGGCTTTGGTGCCACCGCAATTGGCGCACACGTGGCGAGAGACAGGCACTGAGGCAGGCTGGTGGCGGTGGCACGGCGGTGGCATGGCAGCACACAGTTCAGCATGAGAGTCCCCGTGAAACAGATGGGTCGGCAGAAATAGCAACGCCATTACGGGTGTATTTATACTCATCATCAATCTCGCAAGAAGAAGCAAGTGGTTTTTAGTTCCTTTGTCAAAAATAGATGAGATGGAGGAGGGAACGTGACGGTCCTCTGAAGGACGAGGCAGCGAGAGCGTGGGTGATTGTGTGTGTGTGTGTGTGTGTGTGTGTGTGTGTTTTTGTGTTTGTGTTTGTATGTGTGTTTGTGTATGTATGTATGTATGTGTGTGTGTGTGTGTGTGTGTGTGTGTGTGTGTGGTGCTTGTGTGGTATGTGTATGCCTACTTGTGTGTGTATGCAGTCTTAGAAAAGTCTAAGAAAAAATACAAAAATTTGGAGACAAAGGATAAGGAACAAAGAAGCAGTACAATCTACTGTAGCTACTCTTGCAGCTTCCCATTTTGGAGGGAAAGTGAGAGAGCGGTATACGATCTAGCAGCCATGCTAGTACTCCCCAGCACTGTGGAGGCAGCAGGCAGTCGGGAGCTGAGCTCTGGGGAGACCTGCCTGCTCCAGCTCCATATGCACTGCCGCAATGTCACCTGGCACACCGTGCCGCAAACACACTTCAGCCGATCGCTCTGCACTTCTGTCTTTGTGTTTGTTTGTTTGTTTGTTTGTTTGTTTGTTTCATACAACACATACGTTTGTAGGGCGAAGTAAGAGGTTGTTGTTGGGGAAGGCTTACCCAGTGTGTTATTACACCAATGTGCCTGGCGCAATACAAATTTAACTTTGTTTTACTGTCAAGTTTGTCTGCTTTAATAAATGGCTCTGATGATAAATAACATTAGGGGGATTAGGAGGATGTGAACAGAAAAAAAGACAAAGTAAACACTACAGGCCAATGCAAGATTAACATCAATTTGCCTACAGTAATTCAACCCATTTCTTTTTAAAACTACATTTGATTTTTAAATTTTAAGGAGTTAGAAAGTATTGCTCAGGGAAATTAACTTGAGGGTTTAGCTTTTGGAAGAGTCACACTGAAATATTCAGCTGCTGTGTAACAAGATGCCCAGTGTTTATGCTCATCTGGGTGTAACCACTCATCTCATACATGACCTTGAACCATCTCATACGTGACCTTGAACCATCTCATACATGACCTTGAACTAGCATGTCCTTTGCTGCCAACAGCTCTTTACTTTACCAACAAGGTTAAGTCAGACAAGGTTATAGGAACACATCAATGTGGATGTTACTTCTGGAGGCAATTTCACTGGAGGAATTTCTGTACTAAATCATTATAATAAATTCCTAATTCAAGTAGGTTAATGGTAACAAGGGATTGATGAAAACGGGTTTATTTGCATCAACATGACTTGTGTTGTTTCTGTTACAGTTGCCATGAACAACCTCAAGTTTTGATAGCCCAGCTTCCCACAACACCTCCCATGATAAAGAGTGTATCCATGATTACTTCTGTTAAGACTAATGGAAATGTGCACGCACAGACTCGTTTTTAACTTTAGATGAATTCTCACAAGTGTCATAACGTGCAAATGGGTTGGACAGATACCCAGCTACTGGCAAGTTGGTCGTTCAGGTGTAAGCCCAGACCTTAATTAACTCACAAATCACTTTGATTAAATTAAATTATGCTCAGCCACATGCTCTGTGTGTGAAAAAAGCACACTGCCGGTTTTGAATCACCACCACAGTAATTGGCACTGATTCCCATGATTCAGTCATGCAAGCAGAGGCCAGATTCAACACGAAGTGTTCTTCAAACAAGCCGTGAAAACACTGATGGTAATCTAGTGATAGGCATCTAAGGCCAATGTGCCAGGATGTTTTTTTTTTCTTTTTTTTTTTAAAATCATGCTGGAAAGAGAAAGAGAGGAAAGAACAAGTATAGAGTATAGTGAATGAGACAATCTGCATTTGTCCAGCTGCACAATCAGGTGCTTCACAGCGGTCAAAAACAATCTTCGACTCTGACGAGGACAAAGTGGTGTTGAAACGTCAAGTTGATTTTGTTTGCACTAGTAAAGACTGCAATTTTAATCAGTGTGCTCCAGTCTGCTATCTGTGTTTTAATAATGAACAGATGTGTATGGACACCATAGGGAGATGTGGATAAAATAAAAAACATGGGAAAAGTGGAGGAGAAAGGGGACTTGTTCATGTGGATAGGGCTGAATTGCTTAAAGGAAACCGCCCTGGCTCTTTGTCTCAGTGTTCTGGCTGTCGTTTGACAATGGGAATAAAAACGTGCTAAATAAATAAAAGAAACATCTGCCATCATGCATTTTTAAAAGGGCCCTGCTCTTCCTCGACAACATACTTTATGGGTCTGGACCCTTAGGGTGAGTGTCAGATAACTGACTGTTTGCTCTGTGCACCTTTTCTCAAAGTCAGATCGCTAGCCACTTTAATATTAAAGCCTCCTAGGTATCTACAGCCTCCCGTGGGTGCAGCTCATGGTCAGCCGGCGTGGGATTCTAGAATGGCAGCCATTTTCAAAACCTGTGCTCAGCCTGTTCTATAACCTGATCAATCTGTGTGTGGTGTGGTGTGTGTGTGTGTGTGTGTGTGTGTGTGTGTGTGTTTGTGTTTGTGTGTTGCTGAGTGTGAAGTGTAGTCAGTGAGCTTTGTGTGAGTGTGAGTGTGTGCGTGTGTGTGTGTGTGTGGGGGGGGGGGGGGGGAATGGATGTCAGCTGTGCTGGCAAGCCATCATCTCTGCCTGAGGATACAGTGCGTACGGTTTTACAGGCGAAACCCAATCTAGCGAGATGGAGGGAGAGCGGCTCAGATCATCTTCTCGTTTCCAACTCGACCGGCACGCACACACTAGGAGCCCTCCAGCGCTTTATCTGATTATGGTTCCAATAACTTAATCAAAAGGTTGGTAAACAAGGCTAGGGAAGGGAAGGGGTGGACAGGGAAAACAAAGAACCACCCCTTTGGAAACTTAAAAGTAGGGTGCCATGGTTCTACGGTTCCTCTGCCCGCCTGCCTGCTTGCTTGCCTGCTTGCCCGCACGGATGCGCTGGCTCCTCTGTTCACAGTGTGTGCCAATATGCTCAAACATCTTGGATTACAGAGAGGCTGAAGCACAGCATACTGCCAGCGCTGCTCCTGCTTAGAGCTCAATGTTCCACCGAATACTTCTCCACCCAAAAGTAGATAGATAGATAGATAGATAGATAGATAGATAGATAGATAGATAGAGTACTTAATGATTCCCCAAAGGGAAATGACAGTTTCATAGCAGAATATTTGAAATAGAACTGCAAAATGTATTCATGAGAAATCCTCCCTGTGGTGAACAGATAGAGCCTTGGGGTTTCTCATTCTCATTCGACTTCTGATAGTGAGCAACTCTCTGAGACAGATCCATTCCTGCATCAGCAGCTATGGATAAAAACCATAGATGGATAAAATCCAAGATGAAAGCACCTCTCAGGGAAATGTCGCCATGTATGCAGGTTTTCATCGCTAAAGCCCTGAAGCTCATTTTGTCAGTGAAAGAAACCTTCTCAGTAGGATGAGTGTGTGTCAGGGTCGGGTGGAGTTTGTGTTTGTATGTGTGTGACTGGATGTATGTCATGCTCTCTTAACTGAGCAATAAGAGGATAACGTCCTTGGTAAAAACCGGTGACCAGGTCCGATGGTCACTTTGGCTGAGCTCCAGAGATCCTGTGTGGAGATGGGAGAGACTTCCAGAGGGACAAACATCATCTCCAGCACTCCTGGGCTATAAGGCAGAGGGGACAGACATAACCCTCTCCTAACTGAATAACACAACAGTCTGCCAGGACCTCAGACTGTGGTGATGGTTCCCCTTCCAATAGGACAGTGACCCTGACCACACAGCCAAGACAATGCAAGAGTGGCTCAGGGCCCACTCTGGGAACATCCTTGAGTGGCCAAGCCAGAGCCCTGACTTGAACCCAATCAGACATCTCTGGATGGACCTGAAAATGGCTGTCTACTGACGGTGCGAAGAATAGCAGAAAATCCCCAAATCCAGGCATGCCATGCTTGCTGCATCATGCCCAAGACGACTCCCGTCAATAGTCGCTGCAGAGAGGTGCTACAACTGAAGTACCGAGTGGGTTTGAAATCTAAATGTGATTTCTCAAAAACTGTTTTCCTTTTTATTATGGGGTACTGAGTATTGATTGATGAGAGAAAAAAATAATATGTTAGCATAAGGCTGCAACATATAGAAAATGTGAAACAAAAAAAATACCAGAGGTTTCAATACTGGTTGATAGCCATTATAAACCCAATACACCCTCTCACACACACACACACACACACACACACACACACACACACACACACACACACAAATGGGCTGTAAATACTAAATACCCAAGGACACATACTGTACACATCATGAAATTTACAAAAACTACTCCTGCCGTGCCCTACAGAGATAAACAACATGTTCTGTTTTGCGAGTTTTCATTCAGTGCAGGCGTGGGACTAAGTGGACCTCGTTCACACACTATGTTGAGCAACAGCACTCCATGAGCAGAGCAGAGCAGAGCAGATGTGTTGTCTAATGGGGGAGATAAGAAAAGCCAGTCTGCAACACTTTGATGGCTGCTCTGCTGAGATGCTGCTGCCGCAACAACACAACAGACCCTGTTTTCCAAAGCGGAGAGACGTGAAGTGCAGCGATTTCGTTTGAGGGATTAAATCAACAACCTCTATCTAATCTGATGCTGCTGTTGTTGCTGAGATACTGTCAAGCAAATCAAATAAAACACAGGGAACTGACCAGAAAGAGAAAGAAGTCATCTCTCTCTCTCTCTCATCTAATATCATAATACATATGAATGACAGAGAGAAAACACTTATCATTTCAGTCAGTATTTGGAATATTTTACCATGCAGGCCTACATTGCCTTCTAAATCTTCATTAACCATATTCCATGGTTGTGAAATATAAGGAATAAATGTGAACATCAGAAGGTCAACCATCATGTTTTATTTAATCACCATCATTTGAACTTTGTTGGAGTTAGGAAAAGTGAGAACTGTAGGCTAACATATTTTTTATACATACAAAAAAACTAACAAATGAAAGGGAGAAAATGTCATTCAAAAATATAAGTTATATATATATATATATATATTTGACAAGTTGAAAAACAAACGCAAATAATCAGTAATCATCAATTTCTCATCATATTTGTAGGCTACACACACACACACACACACACACACACATTTTTTTTTTTTTTTACTAGAGATGAGATTTACTCTGAGATCTAAAGTGACCAAGCTGCGGGCGGACCACCTCACTTTTTTTTTTTTTTTTTTTTCACTTGTTGAGGCCGTAATCTAAAGGTCAACGGACCTCCGCATGAGCGGTGTGAGCCTGTCCTCTATCAGGAGAAATTGCCCTGTCCCTCGCTCCGGCCAGTGGTTTAACGACCAGGGATGATAAGGGCAACAATGTTTTAGGAGGAACCGATAAAATTAAGGACAGACAGCTCTATCGGGCCGTTAATCACACTGCCAAAGAATAGGCTTCACAAACTGCATTCAAATTAAACAAGCCATACAATGTACAATGGGGCATTAATTTCAGTTGCATAAAATATTCAACACCTCCACCCTGACGGCATAATGTGCCTACATTGCCCTTTACTATTATTATTCAATAATGTATTATTGAAATTTGGATTACATGGGATATCGTGATGTATTGCACATGGGTGGCAGACAGCGCAATCCTATGGGGGTTTACAGTGTAATGTAAGGTCGGTGGAGCGCTTCTTCTCAAACTAGGTGAGATTCACTCGGCGGTTTGCAATCACATGGACGCTAACATAAATCTCAGCCTGATATGAAGTGACTTATCAATAACAGCGGCAATCAAAGCAGTCGATCCAAAGGAGATAGCAAAGAAATAATCAGGCACATGCCGAAGGATTCTACCTTTTCAAGCACGCACGCACGCGCGCGCACACACACACGTGGAGAGAGCGGAAAACACACACATTGGAGATAGATCGATAGCATCATGTCTTCATCATTGTAACACAAAAGACAAAAGGCCTTTTTGGTCATATCTCCGTCTGTAGGCCTACAATAAAATTGGAGCTGACTCGAGGACACCGAGATCCGGCGACCCCACAAGAGATACACACAGGTAATGCATACATGCATTGTTCTTGTGTACAATCACCAACATATTTAATATTAACTACATATATACTTATGAGCATATATAAAACCTTGACATTTACTTCAAAACAAACCAAAGACATTGTCTTTAGTCATGTTTGGTTTCTGGGAACTTGAAAAGCTTGATTAGTCTGAGGTCTGGCAAACATTACTTTGAGGCAAGTATGATGAAATTCCAGATGTCATTGTCACTAGAACATCAGCCAAACCTGCAACACAGCCCTGGGCGCTGAAGGTAACGTTAAGATCTTAAGGAGGAAAAGTACTCTTACCGGAGCAATTCCATCCAGTGGGTGTTTGACAATCGCTGAGGGAGGAAGGGAAAGCACAAAGTTGTCTGACAGGTAAGACGGTTAGGAGACACAACACCGCAATCAAAACTCCCTCCCCCCAAGTTCGGTGGCAAGACTGCAGGCGTCTTTGATCCGGACAAACCGCTGCTACTGCCATCTCAGTTCAACGGCTTTCCCCGACAGCACGGGCGACGCGGGCGGAGAGCGTAGGCATCCACCGGGAACTCCGTTTCTCTCAAGACCGCGGCGGCTGACGGCGAATACCTCAACTGTGAAGAGAGAACCATCTTCCGAACAATGCAGCGAGCCCCATGTATGTGCAGTTGCGCTCAGAACAGTAGGGTTGGCTCTGATCTGTCCGGGCGCAGCAATCAGATGAACAACTGTCGGATTTTCCTTACTTAGACCCAGTGCGTAAAAGAAACCACAACTGTTTTGAATGCTCATATAAATCCCGTCACTAATTTGTTGCGTCCCAGTTGACCAGCCTGTCTAAGTGTGAACACTAGGAGAATGAAAACAGACGTGTGTTTGTCTGAATTTGTTCCATTTCCACTGTCTCCGTACTGGTAGAATGGCTCGGCGCGTGCCGCGGCACTGTGTGTTCAAGTGACAGAGCAGTTCCGAGAGAAGGTGGGGTGGCGCTTTGTGAATGTTCAGCGCCCATTGGCTGAAGGTGGATTCAGATCGAGGATGCTTAATTCCGGGGTCGGATGTACCACTTCGATGAGTGATCATTTGAGGATAGGATAGCCTACATTTGGAAGACGTGCATGCAACACGGTCTGTAGAACCGTGGACGTATACACACACATTTACATATGAGACAGTGCAGAAAAGTCAGTCAGGGAGGACATCTCAGTCCAATGTTATAGATATAACTTTTACATAATTTAATTCTATCTTCATGGATTGAAGATTGAAAACCACCGAGTTGCGTCAAGTTATACTTCAAGGTCGAGTCGTGAATGTAATAACGCCTCCCTGTGATAGCATTACTAGCAAGGAAATTAATTTAGTGTCAATGTCAGAGGTTTTGACAACTCTTATTATGCACACGTGCATGTGTAATCAGCAATATCCCCTTTTGGAGGCTGCCCGCATGAATGGTCTTTGTGCCCTGCACAGAACAGAGGCTTTTCTGTGCTCTTGAGTCGCGTGCACCAGCACAGGGTGTCATAATACAATCGGAGGGGGGCATTGAAGATACACGACAGAAATCAGTTCAAGTTCAAGTTTATTGTCATATACTGATAAAATGATTTATCAGTAATGACATTTCTTGTGCTCAAGAGCCAGCTTTGAAGAATAAATGAAATAGTAGTAATTAAAAATGTATATTAATTATGTGTGTGTGCATGTGTGTGTGTGTGTGTGTGTGGGGGGGGGGGGTTATGGGGTGTGTTGGGCAGGGGGTTGCTCCATCTGGTAAATAAGGTGCTATTTGACTGGACTGAACCGGACAAAGGTTAAAAATCACAAAAAAAATCATTAAAAATTACGCACACTGAAGGGCAGTTTGGGGACAACAAATTTGATGAACCAACATGCTAAAACAGAAACACAATTTGCATATTGAAGAAGAACCGGTTGAACTGAGTAGTGAAACAACTAGAGGGGAAAAGCAGGGAGACAACAGCTCAGTAGAAGTCTTTGTCATGAGACAGTTTAGCAGTGGAGTGACCCAGAGAGTGACTTCAGTTCAGAACAAGGGAATTCACTGTGATGAGGCAGAGGGTAAGGATGTATGTCAACACTGACACAGTTTTGAACAGGAGTGCCATTAGAGATGGTGTGTGTGTGTGTGTGTGTGTGTGTATGTGTGTCTGCCTTTCTCTTACTCATAATCCATGACTACGCACACTAGCAACAAGCCCCATTTGTCCAACTGCCTGTGTTGACGATTTAATCCTCTCTAATGATTAACTCCTCTCTAATGATTTTTTTTGTGATTTTTAACCTTTGTCCGGTTCAGTCCAGTCAAATAGCACCTTATTTACCAGATGGAGCAACCCCCTGCCCAACACACCCCATAACCCCCCCCCCCCCACACACACACACACACACATCACAAAGAACTAGGGAAATGGTTAGCTTTAGGACAAAGCTGAAAATTCACTTTCACAAATAGAACAACTTCTAAATAGCTTAAAATGAACAGCATTGGTCAAGAGACAATTTGCAAATGCCCTGAGGTAAAGCAGTTGACTAGGAGAAGGTTAACGGCGAGACGCCAGAGCTCGGGAGAATTAGCGTGTTTTAGCCTGGTGGAGCCTGGAGTCAGGGGACCCCTGACCCCAGTGCATTGAAGATCAAGCGGATTTGGGGAAGGATCACAGCTCTGACTTATCTATGCTTTTTCACTGTGGGAAAATGGGTTTCTCCCTCCTCTCAGCCTGCTGGGCTGCCAGTATCTCTCCCCAACTCTTCCTCCCTCTCCTCCCCTCTCCTCCTCTTCCATCTCTCTTACTCTACCTCTCTCTCTTCCCCCTGTACTCTCCCTCCTCCTTCAGCTCTTTATTCCTCTTCTCCTCTCTTGCTTCACATCCCTCCTCTCCTCTTTGTTTAATCTCAATACTGCAGTGATGTAAGTGCAACACCCAGGCTTCCTTTGGATGAATACTCAAATGTTTCTCCTCTAATCTGCATCTCCTGTTTCTCCTTTATCTGCATCTCCTCCTCCTCTCCCTGTTTCTCCTCTATCTGCTCTTCCTCGCCCGCTTCCTCCTCTGTGCCTCCTCCTCTTCCTGTTTCTCCTCTATCTGCATCTCCTCTTCCTCTCCCTGTTTCTCTTCTGTCTGTGCCTCCTCTTCCTCTCCGACTTCGTCTACTTTTTGCGCTTCCTCCTCTTCTCTTCACTGCCCGTCTATCTACACCTCCTCCTCTCCTTTTCACTGGCCATCTATCTGCACCTCCTCTTCTCCTCCTCTTCTTTTAACTGCTCCTCTATCTGCACCTTCTCCTCTTCACTGCTCCTCTAGCTGCACCTCCTCCTCTTCTCTTCACTGCTCCTCTATCTGCACCTCCTCTTCTCCTCTTCAATGCTCTTCTAGCTGCACCTCCTCATCTCCCCCTCTTCTCTTCATTGCTCCGCTATCTGCACCTCCTCCTCTCCTCTTCACTGGTCCTATATATGCACCTCCTCCTCTATCTGCACCTCCTCTTTTCCCATGACTGCCCTCTCTGTAGATCTGTCCTACATACAAGTCTCAGTCATGATGTATGTTTGTGCAGGCGGGTAAGTGGTTTGTGTGTGTGTGTGTGTGTGTGTGTGTGTAGAGTGTCTTTGTGTCAATGTGTGTGTGTGTGTGTGTGTGTGTGTATTTATCAAGCACAAGCACCTTGTCCTATCCTCTGCTCTCTTGAGTGCATGGTGACAGGACAGGACTGAGGGACTCTAGTCCTTCAGCCTCATGCTGTAGCTGTCATGCCCCCGTATGCCAGCAAACCAGCCCAATTCCCACCTAATCCAATTAGCCCCACTGACAATAAGAGTGACATCCCAGCCAGGCAGAAATATGCAGCTCCTTCACAATGTTGGGAGTCGGCTTGGCAGCTGCATCGGCATGGCGAATGCAGTGCAATTATTTTTGGTCAGATTTGAGTGACTTTGAATCACTGCTTACTCATGTGCTGTTTGCTGACTGTCACATCCAGGCATTTGTTGTGTTGAGGCAATTTTGAAAAATTAGGATTGCTGAAGGATTTATTTATTTTATTTTATTCATAAGAAGTGCCAGAGTCCTGAAGTCTTCTTGGTTTAGGAAAATATTTGGTTGAGTGGCAGTCTCGTTGTCTTGTGGTTCAGCTTCATCGCTGAAATATAAAGCGGCACTGTCCTCGTCCGATCAAAATCTGCCAAAAGTAGAAGTTTTGGAGAAGTTGGGGGAAAAAAACGGACAGATAAAGTCACTGGTGTTGTCTCCTCGCCTAGTCTGTGAAAAGTTCTGCCAACATTTTCTCAGGGAACTGCAAAGAGCCGTCACCATGGGTCACCTGCTGTGAGAAAGCCCACACACAAACTCTCTCTCTCTCTTTCTCACACACACACACACACACTGCCTCACTCTCCCTCATTGTAGGAGTGTGACCAATACGGTCGCATTGGGCGGCTGCAGGGGCAGCATCATCGTCACACCTCGCCCGTTGTGCAGCCGTGCTGGGTACACCAGTGTTTTAATATAGCTCCAGCCTCTCCCTCCTCCTCTCCTATCCTCTCGTCTCTACTCCGCTCCTCTCCCTCGCCACCCACCCCCACCTGTCTGCCTGTCTGCCAACCCCCACAGGTCAAGCGCACAGACAGCTTGGCCCCCTCTGAGGAAATATGAGCGATTAGGACTCACTGACAGACTCCGGCAAGGACAAAAAGGACAGAGAGAGAGAGAGAGTGAAAGAGAGAGGGTGAGAGAGAGAGAGAGAGAACTGAGTTGGGAAAGTTATAGAGACAACGAATGAGAGGAAAAGAGAGAGACAGAATAAAGTGAGATGCCGATTTGGAAACGGAGAGAAAAAAGTAGTAAGGATTGAAGAGAAATTAAGAAAGAGTGGGGGAGTTCAGAGAGTCCAAATGTGAGAGAGAGAGTGAATGTGAGACAGTGTGTGAGAACGTGAGAGAGAGAGAGAATGAGAAGAAGTAGGAGAGTGTCATCACCATGACTGTGTCACCATCACACTTCTCTCTCAGAGGACTGGCGAGGTGGTGGTGGTGGCAGTGATGGTGGTGGTGTGTGGGTGCATGTGTGTGTGTGTGTGTGTGTGTGGGGGGGGGGGGGTCGGGGGGGGGGGGCAGAGAGGACGAGGTGACAAGGAGAGAGGGTGACTAATACATTATCTAACAGACACCCCCCGCTCCTGCTCCCACTCAGCAGCAACACCTCCAGGAGAGACTCAGTCTGGGTTTTCTGGTCGGGCCAATTGGACGTGAGACGCTCCCGTCTGGGCATGTGGTGCAGTGGTATATGTTCAAATGAAGAGGGGGTCAATTGGACAAACATGAATCAAGATACTCCCCATGGTATTCACTGAATCACATCACTGTAGCTAAATATGCTCTAAGTCATCTGGTGTGAGATTACTTAACTGTCAGTTATTATGACCGCCGCGCAGCGAAGCGGCGGTCATATAGGTTTAGTCAGATTTTTTTTTTTTTTTTTTTTTTTTTTTCTTTTTCGCATGCCCAAATTTCCGTCAATGATTCCCGGGACACTGAAAGACCGGGGTACACGAAACTTGGTGGGCATGTAACCCCACATGGATAGCATGGAACCATCGTTTTTCGTTTTGATCTGTAGCCCCCCCGCTGGACTGGACCCCCCGAAAGGAGGGTAGGGCAGACACAGTTTTCTGTGAATATCTCGAAAACCGTAGGGATTAGGAGGACCATTTTGTTTTGTATGTTGATCTCAATGAGTGGTTATGTCAACCCATTCCATAACCACTCATTTCATGTATAGCGCCACCTAGTTAAACACAAAAAAGTAAAAATTAGGTGTTGTAATTGAAGGTATCTGTGACCTAACATAGTCAAAACTGCACGAAATTGGAAGTGTAGGATCATTATGACACCCTCTGTATGCACGCCAAGTTTTGTGGAATTCCGTTCATGGGGGGCCACACAATAAATTAATTTATTTTGCTATACACCAACTGGCCTGTAGGTGGCCGGAGACAGTTTTCTGTGAATATCTCGAGAACCGTAGGGCCTAGGAGGTCCACCTTTTTTATGTATGTTGGTCTTAAGGGGGCATGTTAACCCATCCCATTACCACTTATTTCATGTATAGCGCCACCTAGTTAAAAATTAAAAAGCAAAAAATTAGGTGTTTTCATCACAATATCTCTGGCTGACAAGGTCAAAACTGCACGAAATTAAAAGTGTAGGATCATTATGACACCCTCCGAATGCATGCCAAGTTTTGTGTACTTTCGTTCATGGGGGGCCTTACAATAAAATAATTTATGTGTACATTTAGTGACGTACACCAACAAGGATTCCCGGGACACTGAAAGACCGGGGTACACAAAACTTGGTGGGCATGTACCCCCACATGGATAGCATGGAACCGTCATTCTTCGTTTTGATCTGTAGCCCCCCCGCTGGACTGGACCCCCCGAAAGGAGGGTAGGGCAGACACAGTTCTCTGTGAATATCTTGAGAACTGTAGGGCCTAGGATGACCAATTTTTTCTTTTTCTGTTTGCCTCCAGGGGTCATGTTAACCCATTCCATGTGCACACATGTGCATAAACAGATACACACGCACACACATACATTTACAGTAATCATACGTATGACACATACTCACACAGTAGACATATGTCACATGCATGCACATGCACAAACACACATACGCAGGCAAACACACAAGCACACACATACACACACACACACACACCCACACACATAAACATAAATTTGTACACGCACACATGCACATAATTCATTACATTATTTAAAGAATTTTTCCCGTCATCTACTCCCTGAATTTTTGGTCATTGATACCCGGGACACCGAACCACCGGGGTACATGAAATTTGGTGGGTATGTAGCCCCACTAGACTTTTACGGAAAAATTTCATGTTTGTCCACTAGATGGCGCATCGTTGCAGTGAGACGTAATTTTGTTGGAAGTTAAAAGTGGGTTGGAAAAAACAATGGACGCTTCCTACAAGGACTGTAATTTACCGCAGCGGACATCTAATAAGGATAGGACGATGTTCACATGAAGTGTAATTCCCATTTCTTCTTGAAGCCGAAATAAATCTGAGGATGTTTATCGGACATGCTTGATTTTTACTGCAGGTACGTTAATCTTGTAATATCAATAAGGACCTAGGTAATGTTACCGTTAGCGTTGGTTGAGTGATGGAGGCCAATTTGATTGATTGCATTTGTAGAAAACTATAAATGCTGTTATACCAAGCAAATTGATAGCAGCACTGTTTGTATCTTTCGACTGTCATTTATTGCACGTGCTACAAAATCATTCTGTGCAATGGAAGATTTACCAACGTTACAACGGTCTGATACAGTTTTGCCTATACATGCGTGAGACTGAGACGCCTGTTTATTTTGTTTTAAGTGCGTGCATGGTGTGAGAGGGGAATCGATGTGCTTTGATTACAGCTTGGTAGTTGTAGTCTTGTGAAATTAAAAAGCACGTGTGTGTGAAGTATCCAAACAATGACACCCTCATTTCATTATGGCTGCTTTAGCAACACACCTTAAGCTACTATGTAGTGGGTCCCATTTAGGAGTGGCTACTTCATTCGCGCTTTCCTTGACTCATGGAGCTGCTTGAATGTTATTACAATTTTTCGCCACGATATGGCAGTTTAAGTCCGCTTGATACTGTAAGGCGTAAGCCATTGGTTTCCAAAGGAGATTTTATTTGTGTCGCCAGCATAGCCTATTGACAATTTATGTTGTAAATAGGCCTACCTTATAATCCTACCTGTAGCTTAGGGAAGCTAACAGCTTTCTATTAGGATCTAGTTTGTTAGTTACCGTTTTGTCATAACTCCCTGATGCATTTTTGCATTTAGAATAGCCAGAGCGTGTATATCTCAATCGGAAAATTAAACAATATCGGGTGCCTATGGACTAGGCTGGGTGAACCCAGCCTGATCTGCCCGCTATTTATTTTTTGATTTCTTAAAAGATTGAGCTTGGTCTGATGAAAGCCAGACTAGCCATGGACCTCAGTTACACAATGCAAGGGAACATGAATCAGCCTATATTTGCACGAACAATAACGGACAAAAGCTCTTCAACTTTGGCCCGTTAAAATGTGTATGAACAGTCTAGCGACGCATTTCATCAAGGCCCATTTGGACATGTCAGTTATTTGCACCACTGGTTAGATGTAAAACAGCATTTCCTTTCAGACTAGGCTACTGTTACTTAATTTGTGCATTAACAATAACGTTTCAGACTACTGTTACTTAATTTGTGCATTGACAATAAAGTATTACATGAACTAAAGATGACTAAAATCTTATGTAGAAGAAGAAACATTCACAAAAAATCCATCCATCCAAAAATGACCTTTGTTTTTGATAGCTGTTGAAAACGGCATGGAACTGACAGAGATGTTTTTGTTTATAAATACATAAAAAATAAATAAATAAATAACATTATGCTGATACCTTTTGCTTTTCCCAAATACAATGTAGCCTACAGGTGTAAGTGACCTTTCATCAATCCAGTTGCAATGGATGAACTGTGATGAACTGCCCTACTTGTGATTGTTTAGAGATTTTAAAGGTTTTATAACAATGCTACATCTTCTTTGGCTATTCTACAATCTATTCACCTTTTCAGCACCAGTAGGCTACTTTCTGTGCAGCCGCACACACACACTCAGGCATGCCAAACAAGCATACACAAAAGTTTCAAGAGTGGGGGATGGAGTAAAATATGGAGACAAATTGAAGTGTGATTTATTTTCGCGGAACGGATGTACAGGACTGAGCGGCGGTCATATTTTGTACCGCTATGTGGTACATCTAGTTTTGAGTGACTTTTGTGTCTCTAGAAAATATTTTTTCATGGATTTTTAAGTGAAATAACCAGGGCAAGATCTCAATGCTTCTTTCTTTATCGCATCACTGAATACCATAAGCTTAGTAATACAGTATAGTAAGAAATATCGAGATTTTAAGACGGGGACTACAAAACGGCACACATAGACCTTTCACAGGTCAACTACTCACCTAAATTGATAAAACAAAAATCTTTACATGTATGACAAAACAAATGATCTTAATCAGTTCCAGGTAGTGAAATAATACCAGTACATTAGCATACTCCTCCTATGCGAGAAAAAACTGAATAACGAGGGTGATGCACGTCCGGACCCTCTCAGTGTAAGGTCAGAGCATGGGCAGAAGATCAGACTATAAAGAAGGCTACACCAGTTATGGCATCAGGTCACAGAAGGGACGAATAATTGCAGTGAAAAGGACATTATCGCTTCTGTCGATGTGCCCCCACATTCAAGCAAATAAATATATAACACTGGCAAGCCGACAGTTACTTTAGCTGGCTCCACGGCAACAGGCACATTCAAACAAATCAATTCGCCAAGCCAAGGAGTGATTGCATATTCCCTGGCATATTACAATAGCAGGGAGAAATAATAACGCTGACATTGGCAGGCACGTCCATCTTTTTCTTCATGCGGCAAATATACAGGGAATTTATCTATCTTGGATCTAGGAAGAGAACCGGAGGAGATAGATGAGGAATGAAATGAAAGTAAAAGAAAGAGACAGAGAGAGGGAGAGAGAAAGAGAGAGAGAGAGAGAAAGAGAGGGAGAGAAAAAGAGGGGGAGAGAAAAAGGAGAGACACAGAGAGACAGAGAGACAGAGAGAGAGAGAAAGAGAGAGAATGGGGAACATTTCTTCTGACCTTGTGTCTTAAGCGACAGTCTCTCCAGCCCCCAAGCCCCTATGATATGTGTGTGTGTGTGTGTGTGTGTGTGTGTGTGTGTGTGTGTGTGTGTGTGTGTGTGTGTGAATGTGGTTTTTCATCTGTGGTTCTGAGGAAGTGGGGCCTTATTTAAAAGACCCAGTCCTGCTTCACTGAGCACTGGCTGTTAACCACTGAGCCACGGGGAGTGGGGCAGGACGAGAGAGTGAGAGTGAGAGTGAGAGTGAGAGTGAGAGGAGAGAAACTTTCTCTGTGTGTCACACGTCTGTGAAATATTCCTGTGGCTCGAGCGTTTGGCTTCTTATAAATGCAGACTTATTACTTATTAACCCAGTTTACGAGTCTGCTCTGGTGGCTTTGAGGAGGCAAACATTCACATGCAAAAAATCTAAAAAAGGTCCAGGTTTTTAAATGCAGGTTTTTTGGGTCCCATTTATTTCTGTCCAGAGGCATACTGTATGTCAAATTTCTCTCTATCAAATTCAAATTCAAAAGAGCTTTATTGGTATGAGAGACTGTATTGCATACAGACATACATGTGTGTGTGTGTGTGTTTGTATGCACTTCTCTCTCACTCTCTCTCTGTATGTGTGTATATGATGCTATAGACATAGTCCAAATCAACCATTTACTAACATCAGTTCATTATTTCATTGTAATGCACATTTATTAAAACACAAATAATCTTTCCAAAGGTAGGCTGGAAACAATACAGATGAATACACTATATTTAGACATAGCACTTTGAGATTCCCTGGGAATGTAAAGTGCATTACAAATAAAATATATTATTATTATTATTATTATTATTATTATTATTATTGACATGGCCCAGGTCTAATCCAGAGGTGCAAACAGAGATGAACGGTCAAGATAAATGTGATGAATTCTTTTACATTTTAAATTTGAACGTTTTTGTGGGAACCTTTAGTCCAGCGTTTGTTTGTTTGCCAAAAAACTACCTCCTACACAAATGTTCACTGTGAACCCAAGGCAGTAGAGAAGATAAGGATGAGGTGTTGTTATCCCAAATGGTTGCACAGCACTAAGACCTGAGTGTGGGGCAGGTCTGCGAACCGTTGGGGTGAGCGCTTCATAGGGATCATCAGGTGGACACCCTCCTTCTTTGGTGTTTCGATGTTAGGCCCACTACACCTCCATCTGGCGTCTACCCCCGTTATGTGCACCTCTGCCTTCGCCCCTTCCAAACAAAACAATTATTTGAAGAAGTCTGTGAATGTTTGTTCCCATCTCTATCTGGTAGACACACTGCCTACTTGGCCATTGGCTGTCAGATCCTCAAGAGCTAGATCATTCCAAAGAGCTGAGATTCGCTATGGTGATGAATTGAGTCGTTTTAACCTTAGACAGGAAGGAGAGAACAGAGGCATGCTGGATAGACACTTGAGTGGATCAAACACTAAAGAGGAGTTGGAGGAAATGAAGGGAGATGAAGAGATGAACTGAAGAAGAGAGATGGAGAAACAGAACAAGAATGGAGAACAGATACAAGACTGACCAGATATTGGGGACAGCAGTGGCCAGTTGTGCAGGTACTGCAGAGTACTCCTGATAGCCTCTTTACTTTCTTTTTCACCATTCTCTCTTTCAACCTCTCTTCCCACTTCTTTACTGCCCCTTACTCTCTTTCTCTCATTTTTTCCCCAGACTCTGTAAATCTTAATCTCTATCTCACTCTCTATCTCTTTCTCTATCTCCCTCTCTTTCTCTACCAAGGAGCTCCCGTGCAGCTTTGCTCCAGAGAAAGCACGAGTGGTCTAAAATTAATTGTGCTGTCACGTGTGTGTCGCGTCCCTGGTGGCGTCCGCCGCAGGCGTAGTTTTCACTGCTCCTAATGATCATGTCACCGACATGGGGAGGATGAAAGGCCTCCTTCTCTCCACCTTTCCCTCTCTCCACCTCTCTGTCTTCTCTGTCATCTTCTCTTTCTCTCTCTCTCTCTCCCTTGCTCTCTCACTTTCCATCCATCCCTCCCTCTCTCCTCTCTTTTACACTCCTTTACGTCCCTCTCTCCATCCCTCCCTCTCTCCATCCCTCCCTCTCTCTCTCCCCCACTCTTTCTGTCTCTCACTGTTGCTCCATGTCTCTTTTTTACGCCCTCCGTCTCCCACTTTCTCTCTCTCCTCTCTTCCACTCTCTCTTTACATCTCTCTCTCTATCTCTGCCTCTCTCCACCCCTCTCTCTCTCTCTCTCCCTCTCAAGAGGGAACCCCCTGGGTTTCCTCGTTAGTTTGGGGCTGGAGCCGAATGGAAAGGAGAGCAGATGGAGTTCAGACGACACCGCCACCCTATTTATGAAGCGCAGCTTCTATTATTATTAGCCCACTGGGTGTCCGTGACCAGAGCCCGCCTATAGAGAGATCTGCTCAGGCTGCAGGCATAAACATGTCTGTGAGTAGGGCAAGAATTTCACTTTAACCTCATTGAATATCTTCAGCAGAAGCAGCAGAAGCAACCGCAGCAGCAACAGCAGGAGATGCAAAGAACCATCGGATTATTGATGAATAAAACCACATACAGTTGTACAGTATACTACATTCATTCTGTTTAACAGTTTTGAAAATTAGCCTGAAATTGGCCCATATGGTTAATGACACATACTTGTAATATTGTCACAGCTGGAGGTTGTATAGAACAGACTCAGGCATCACATTCAGTAACATCTGGTGACAAAAGCCTTTCATAAATACACGCAGGTGTGAGATTAGAGCAAAAACCCTATGAGTCAGCCTCCCATCTAACATCATACTATATATTGATCAAATATTTGAGGCTCTGCCCTTCAGTTTGGATGGGAAAGATTATTCCTGAAGTCTCTATCACAAGCTTAAATCACCTCAGACCATTACAAATACACACTTTCTTTTTCTTAAAAAAAAATGGTGGAATACCTCCATAGCTCTCAGCCTGTTGGTGAAACAGTACTCTTCATGGTGTGTTTGTGTGTGTGTGTGTGTGTGTGTGTGTGTGTGTGTGTGTGTGTGTGTGTGTGTGTGTGTGTGTGTCAGTAGGACCTTCAGAACATTATAGGGTCCCTCAACAGCAGGGGACAATTATACTAGCTCAACCATCAACCAGAATGATATGTATCATAAAGCACCCCATGCTGTGATTGTGTATATCATATACATCGTAGAGGCTCTTTCATCCAATCATAGCAGTCCACCAGAACTGTCACATATACAGTCCACCAGAACTGTCACATATATACAGGAAATGAGCCAACACTGATCTGGTGCCAATACATTACCATATATGCAGGACAAAATACAGTTTTCTGAGCTATTCACTGTCTTTAATTTAAGTATTTTTTATTTATCGTTGGTCCCTGCTTAATGACCCAACACAACTTCACCTCCTTTTTCTACAGACTGCTGTCGGTGCATTCCTTCTAAATTATATCAGAGTTATGTCCATACTTTGTTGCAATAGTGGCATATTTAGTGGTTATTTATCATTGCGCTTCTCAACTGTAGGGGGACCCCGAGAACAAATCTTGTTAAGGGTCCCTTTAAAAACACAAACTGTAACCTTATTATATATGTATCAGTTTTCCCACCACCACCACTGTTGCCATGGCACCCAAGCTTGAGCGTAGAGGTGACAGGGGTTACTTTTAGAGCTGGGAGACTTTCCGTGGCAGCCGTGCGAGTTTCGTCGGTTGTGGGTTTGCTCAGGCAAACAGCTGACAAGGCTCGGGCTGAGACGACTCGAAAGCGAGGGATTAAGGCATGGCAGGGTCGGACGCGCGACACGACATCGCACAACACATCTTGCGGCGGGGTGGGGTGGGGGGGGTGGATCTCCCTCCAGACTCTCGTCTGAGTTTGTTGTGATGGCTGTCATTCTCCCTCCCTCCTCCGCTGTGTTTAGTACATTAGACATTTCAACGAGGCTGCGCCACAGCCACGGGGAGCCAGAGAAGATCTCAAACTGCCATTTCCCTTCCTTTTATCTCCCTGCCACCAAGTCACAGTAAAACAGAGATGTGGGTATAAATGTATAAAAGTATGATGTATAAAATTCTTCCTTTGACAGTCCTTTGGGGCCGATAGGCAAATGATTGTTAATGTGATTTATGTGATGTAACCGTTGTGACATGATGTAAAATGGAGTGTGTAAAACTTAACGTCCTGTGTCACCAGTGTCTCACCACAATGGGTGAGGGGGAAACGTCAAACATACACACACACACACACACACACACACACACACACACACACACACACACACACACACACACACACACACATGTACACGCACACACACTGATTCAGTCATTTGACAAGGAGCTCACTCACAACTATGCATCAGTTTGTTTAAGTAAATTATCACTGCCGTCATGATTTACTCATGTGCTGGATATGCATCCGTGTTGAGCATTACCTGACATAAAAGTTTAATTTAAGGATGCCTCTGGCCCATTGATCCAAGATGGATGGAGGCATGAGTGCCCTGAACAGTTCCAGGGTGTCAGGGTGAGGATGTCATGGCAACGGGCCATCAGTCCTAATTTGATGTGGCCTATTCCCTCTCGTAGATGATCTTACATCTGCTGGTGTGAGCCCACCTGCCCTTGAGCTACACTAATGAGCCATTAGAGAAAGAGAGAAAGAGAGAGAGAGAGAGAGAGAGAGAGAGAGAGAGAGACAAAGTGTGTGTGTGTGTGTGTGTGTGAGAGAGAGAGACGCAATTAGAGTCACCGAGCCCATCAGCAGGGGATAACACTGAGCAGACAGAGAGGCTCTTTGGCCTGATGTATCTACCTATTTCCTATGCATTTGACAGGATCAGTGATACATACAAATTTAGCATGTATGGGAGAAGCAGCAACCTCATGGTCCAAGAAACAGTCAATCAGAAAGTTGCGTGTCCATAACAGATCAGATTCAATGTTACTCCTTGAATGTTTTTGAATGTTACTCCTTGCTTTTGTGAGTCCCTTTGGATAAATGCGTCGGCTAAATTAATAAATGTAAATGTCACCTGGATTCAAGGCTCAAGAGTTTACTTAACCTCATGTACATTACCTTGGGGTGTTTTTAGGATGCAGGAAAGTTAAAACACACACACACACACACACAAACACACAGTGTGTGAATGTCTCCTGTACTCTAGGGATCCAATGAGAGGAAACTGAGTCGTGGATATGCTCGAGGTTTCTTCATATATCTCCAATTCTAGGGAGTTTTTTTCTCGCCCCTGTTACTCATGGGCTTTCTCTGAATGTTTTAACACTCTGTAAAGCGCCATGAGATGTGTGATGTTTTGGCGCTCTATAAGTGAAATTAAATTGAAATTGAAATGGCACACTCAGGAGTTCATATACTGTAGTTCATTGGGTACTAGGGCTTCAGTAGATCGGTTGAAAACCTCTTTGTCTGCACATTGATGTTTGCTGCCTGAGGTTAGCCGATGGATAGATTCTAAAAAAAGCAAAACACTTGCAGTTATGAAAAAGGTGAGTAAAGGTTGACAAAGCTTTATCTAAAAACTGATCTTAAGGAATCTTAAATTAAGATAATTTGTTTAATCTGTTTTAAGGAAAAGATGAGTTGTCACAGTGATGAGGATCATAAATCAAGATAGACTAGAATGTGGCGTGTATGTACGCGCACACACACACGCGCACGCACGCACGCACGCACGCGCTCACACACACACACATAGACACACACACACACACACACACACACACACACACACACACACACACACACACACACACACACACACACACACACAGACAGACAGACACACACACACACACACACACACACACACACACACACACACTGCAGTACTGCTCTACGACTGCCTTACCAACCCTCTTATCAGCAACCCAATCCGCGGGTTCCAGAAACTGCAGGGGGCTGCGAGTACAGATGTGTCAGAAAAGATTCCACTCCTGAGCCTCTCCTGCTGCCAGCACCGCAGCCTCCCTAATAGACAACAGCCTCCACTCTCAGGTTTCCTCTGATGGACATGTTGCTTGGTTACGATGGCGTTGTGTTTTTCTCTGTGTTGTTGTGAGTGTTAAATTGTGTGTGTGTGTGTGCGTGTGTGTGTGTCTGTGTGTGTGTGTGTGTGTGTGTGTGTGTGTGTGTGTGTTTGTTTGTGTATATGCATATATGTGTGTGCTTATGTATGCCCTATGTGTGTGTGTGTGTGTGTGTTTGTTTATATGTATGTGTGTGTGCTTGTGTGAGTATTTGTCCCTCTCCCTCTTTCTGCATGTGTGTGTGTGTGTGTGTGTGTGTGTGTTGTGCATATGTGTGTGTGTGAGTGTGTTGGTAACCTCACACACTCATTAGATGACTGGATGTATCTGCAGTGTGGTCACATCACTTGCATTATCCTCCATTAGCTTCTCCTCCTGCTCTGCAGGAGGCTAGCTGAGACAGCAGAAGCCTTGCACTGGTGATGGGACAGGCACTCCTCTCTCCTCATCACACACACACACACACACACACACACACACACACACACACACACACACACACAACATACACACACTTTTTTCCCCTTTCCCTTTCTGTCTTTCTCTCGTGCATCACAGTTAAATAACAAATGCTTGCAACTAGAGCCGTATAGATATAAGTTTGAACACCCATTGTTGCAACTCACTCTCTATTGAGGTTTTTCACATACGTCACAATGTCACATCACTATTTGTTTAATACTGGACTGGTAGGCAGAGTGGTAAGTGTAAGGCCAGACATTTTGAACCAAAGCCAAATGGCCACCCCAAAAGAACATTCCTCACCACACAGGGGTGCCAGGGGTACCTAATTAACATACAGTCAATTTCTCCAAAAAGAGAAACTGGTTTGATTTTTACTTCTGAAATCTCTGTAAATGTATGCTGTGAATATGACAACTTCATGTTTGGTCCTGAATTAATACTTGTAATGTGGGCATCAGTCTAAGAACTACACTGTAGTCTGTATGTGAATCTCACATCACACCAACCGTTCCCAGAACGTCTTTTAAAGGTTTATTTTTGTGTGATCTTCAGGGAACTTTTAGTAAACATTCCAAAAACGTTGTGTGTTTGCTGGGTTATTGTTTGGACCAGGACTCCCTGGAGACACTGTGTCTCAATGGGACCTTCCTGGTAAAATAAAGGTTTAAAAAAAAAAAAAAATGCTGTGTTAACTTTCAGAGAGAAGACATCTATGTCTCCTACCTGGCCAAATTTCACAACTTCTAAGAAAGTTTATCGTCTTTGTGTAAACCGATTTTTGAACATAGAAAATAGAAAAAAACTTAGGCTACAACTTTGCCAGTTCTCCCATACGGATCAACCCCAAATCAGGGCAATGTTAGCGAAATAACAATCCCGTGACAAGCTATCAAATATTGAACAATGGAATAATGTTTCATCATCCCGTTTATTGATGTCTGACATTGACATGTTGTTGAAATAAAGATAGATGTAGCCTACCGAAAGGCAACTGCACTGCAAACAACGACGTTCAATGTGTTTAATGTTCAATGTTGTCTACCAGGTGGCGGTAAACAAAGCGCCACAGAACCTAATATGTCATATGAAAAACCTTAATAAAAGTTAAGTTATGTTAACCTTAATTAAAGCTCCTTAACATTATGGACAACACCTCACATCCAATGAATGAACTACTGGTCAAACCACAGAGTGTTTTCAGCTGGAGGTTGCTCCAACTTCGCTGTAGCAAGGAGCGTTATAGAAAATCATTCCTGCCCACTGCCATAGCTATTTACAACAACTCCCCTTTGTGCCGTGAGAGAAAATCTTATGCTGAGAGTCAATGCAGTTTACAACCTCTTTAACAGAGACTATATCCAATTGTATTTATTTTTTAACTTGTATGTATGTTTATGTGTGATATATGTTTATATTATTTATTGCTGCTGTAACACCATAATTTCCCTTTGGGGATGAATAAAGTAATCTATCTATCTATCTATCTATCTATCTATCTATCTATCTATCTCTATCTATCTCTATCTAATAGGGCTCTGCATGCAACCAAATGAGAGAATTCTAGAAAAAAGGGCCTACTCTTTATGATGTCTTTCACCTTGGCAACGGTAGAATTAAGAATACCGGTAGGATTCTACTTTGCAAAATTCTATCTCATTGTCTGGTCCAATGTTTCATTCACTGCCAAGACTGCGAAAGAGTAAGATGTCTTCTGATATTGTAATGGATGAAATGATGGATCTTCACAATCACCAGTCACCCATCAATTTGAAGATGTCCAATCAAAAGAATCACAAACCTCGGCCCTACAGTCGCCCGTCGACTAAAGGTTCATCTTCAGCATCTGCTGACCTAAACACCTTGAGGAAAGAGAGGGCACGGGTGCTTTTGTCACTGATACCCTCTGACAAGAGGAAGAAAATCGGCCTCGAACTGAGACCAACTCAAATAGCGCAAAAACCGAACACTGAGAAGTGTAGACCAACAGGTCAGTCAGACATATTCCCATATATATTTTGGAATGTTGCCAAAAATGACACCTATCGGTCCGTATGGTGGAGCGCTGATGGAACTGCTGTGGTTATCCATGAGATGATGTTCATTGCTGAAATCCTTGAAAGAGATATATTCAACACAAAGAGCATCAAAAACTTCTATCGCCAGCTTAACCTGTATGGATTTACCAGGCCTGGATTTAACTTAGAAAACCATGGAAATCCCAGCATGGACATTACTGCCAAAGAGGTCATGGTATGTATCACCACTTTAGCACAACGTTGAGTTAAACAGAATTACTAGATTCTGCTTAGTCATTAAGCAAATTAAAATTCATGGAAAGTAAGTTGGTAGAACTTGAGTGCTCACTAACTCCGTCTTTCACCTGCCACCCACCTCCCTTTTCCCCCACCCTACAGGTGTTTGCCCATCCTTACTTCCAGAGGGAGTGTGATCACCTCCTGGCCCAGCTGAAGCAGGGCGTAGGGACCAAAGCTACTGAAATATCCCCAGTTGCTGATCCGGAACGTTTTAAAGCTTCTGGATATGGTTGCAAGCTGCGTGATGAAATGCCCAGCTCAACCTCCCGCAGACCCGCGATCCAATCACCCTGCCCCATGAGCGGTCTGAAACCACCTTGCCGGCTGGCCGCTGAGCAGGTTGGCTTGGCTTCACAGAAGACCTCTACGTTGAAGGATCAGCTCAAAGCCCTTCTCTGTGAGAACAATGTGGCCCAGCACCAGCAGCTGGTTCTGACCCCTGATATGACCCAATATCACCCCAGCCTTGGCCTGTCTCTTATGCTGGCCGATTTGGAGAGCAAGAGAAGGGCCTTGATTGGCTTCCTTCAGAAGCATAGAGCCAGCTCAGCAGCTCAATTGACTTGAGCACCTGGCCCAATAATAACTCCCCATTCCTTCAGTAAACCTACAAAGGTAGACTAAATTATATTCAGCTACATTTTACTACTCATTTCGCAAATAAATTTTAACACCACAAAAAATAAGCCTCTTCTTTCATTCTCTTGCTCAAAAAGCATAACACATTAGTGAAATGTTCTATATGTAGACAATCATGTCACAGGTGAAAGAAATCTAAGATATAAACAAGTCTAATAAGCTACATAGTTCTAAAATTTGAAAAGGCTATGCAACATAACATTACTCGTATGCAATAGGCTTGATCTCGGAAATTGGTCTTGCCAGATACTTTAGTTGATCTTGACCAAGTCCAGTGGGCTTAAAAATATTTCATTTTTTCTAAATAATCTCCTTCAAAAGAAATTAATTGACTAACTGACCTTATTCAGAAAAAAATATTTACATTTACATTTATTCATTTAGCTGATGCCTTTGTCCAAAGCAACTTACAAAAATAGGGAACAATCAAGATACAGTGTGAATAGTACACAATAGTGTAACAATAAGTATTACCCTGTAATAAGAGTAGAATAACTGTTATGGATCAAGAAAAGTCAACGGATGCAGAAGGAGGGATCAGGATAGAGAAGGTAATGGTAAGTTAACTGTGTTGTGTTATCCTGTGATCCCGTTGTCCATCATACTCGGGTGTTTGGCTCAAGGTCATGGTGCAAAGGACCCTAGAGTGAAATTACTCTGAACCAACCCTTTAAGTAATGACAATCCCATGACTATCTGTGATCTGATCTGTTTGAGGGTTTGTTCTTTATCAGGTTTGTGTGTGTGTTTGTGCAAGTGTGTGTGTGTGTGAGAGAGAGTGTGTGTGTGTGTGTGTGTGTGTCTGAGTTTGAGCTACTCTCTGTTCTGCCTCAAGGGTTGCAAAACCAAATGGCTATGTCTGTACACACAGAGAGATAGAGAGACAGAGAGTGAGGAAGAGAGAGAGAGAGTGATAATGTGTGAGAGGGAGGAAGAGAGAGAGGGAGGGAGGCAAACAAACAAACAAAAACATACAAGGGCTCAACCTTTAGAGGCAGCCCTCATGTGATCTCTTTTGACAGAGGCGATGGCTTCTGGGGAGAAAAAAACATATTTATGGACCACACCACGGTCCATTCGTTACACTTCAGAACACAGAGCAGATTGTCTCTCTTCTCAACAGGCCTAAGAAAGACGTGATCCCCCTCCCTCCCCTCACACATTCCTTGCGTGTCCCACCAAACTTGGCAAAGTGGCGAACTACTGTCATGGCCACGAGTTCCCTGTGATTCCACGTCAGACTTAATTTGTGGCAGGCAATTGTAGTAAAACCACTCGTAGCCACTCGTAGTAAAACACTCACTCATGTGGCTAATCCATAAATTTAAGAAAACTCAGATTCCTGTGGGGAAACATTGTGTCGCGTGTCTCGGAGGCACACAGAACTTCTTCACCCCCACTAGAGAATTTGTTTAATTGATAGATTTCCTCTTGTCCTATAAATGGAGATAAAAGGCAACCCCTTCGGGTTATGGTTCGGCTCACAACCGATGCCTTTGTCTGACAGAGAGTCTCTCTAATCTGGAGGTGGAGGGGCTTGTGTGTGAGAGGAGAAAGCAGCATCAGAAGGACTTCTGCTGCATTCCGAACAACTCAGAAGTTGGTGATTGGACATTGATTACAACTTTATAACTAGATGTACCGCATAGTGGTACACAATATGACCGCCGCTCAGTCGTGTATATCCTTTCCGCGAACATAAATCACACTAATCAATTTGTCTCCATCTTCTACTCCATCCCCCACTCTTGAAACTTTTGTGTTGTTTGGCATGCCTGTGTGTGTGTGGCGGGCCGCACAGAAAGTAGCCTACTGGCGCTGCAAAGGTGAATAGATTTGTAGCAGAGGCCAAAAAAATTGTAGCATTGTTATAAAACCTTTAAAATCTCTAAACAATCACAAGTAGGGCAGTTCATCACAGTTCATCCATTGCAACTGGACTGATGAAAGGTCATGTACACCTGTAGGCTACATTGTATTTGGGGAAAGCAGAAGGTATCAGTTTTACTTTTATTTATTTATTTATTTATTTATTTATTTATTAATAAACAAAACAATCCCTGTCATTTCCATGCAGTTTTCAACAGCTATCAAGAAGAGAGGTCATGCCATGGATTTTTGTGAATGTTTCTTCTTCTACATACAGTATGCACAATTTTAGTCATCTTTAGTTCATATGATATTCAACTTTATTGTCAATGCACAAATTAAATACCAATAGTCTAAAACAAAATGCAGTTTTACATCTAACCAGTGGTACAAATAACTGACATGTCCAAAAGGGCCTTCTTGAAATGCGTCGCTAGACTGTTCACATTTTAACGGCCCAATTTGAGAGCTGCGTCCGTTATTGTTCGTGGGGAAAATACTGATTTCCACATTGCAACTACTGAATCCATGGTCAGGGATCACCAGCAATGTCCTCACGGACCACAAGTGGGCCACGGACCACTGGTTGAAAACACCTGGCTTACAGTATCAAGCGGACTTAAAGGGACACCAGGCAAGCCTGATGCTTTTTCTCTATGAAACTCCCCCACGCTCGGTCTGAAGCTCTTTTCCTTTTCTTTACATCTTCCATCAAGTGTTTTCGCTGCTTCTTCGTCGGCTCTGCCATTATACACACGTTTGCAACAATTACTAGCGTTTCGTTAGCCTGCCTCTGTGCTGTGGATGCAGGATGTAAACTGATCCTGCTTCGGTTGGCGGGTACGATACACTGAACTTGCAAGCGGGATATTCTTCCTACAGGCAGTAGCCTAGGGGAAGACGAGAGAGTCTTCATTCGCCCTGTAATGAGTCATTTAACCATTATGACTTACGAAGATGAGTAATTAACACGAAAACGTTGCCTGGTGTCCCTTTAAGCTGCCACTTCTAAATGGGATCCACTGTACAGTAGCTGAAGGTCTGTGGCTAAAAAAGCCATAATGAAAGTGTTATCATTGTTTGGATACATCCCACACACACGTGCTTTTTAATTGCATAGACTACCACTACCAAGCTGGAATCAAAGCACCTCGATTCACCTCTCACACCCTAAACAAGCACTTCAAACAAACAAACAAGCGTCTCAGTCTCACACATGTATAGCCATAGGCAAAACTGTATCAGATGTAACGTTAGTAAATCATCCATCGCAGAGAATGATTTTTGTAGCACGTGCAACAAGTACAGACCTGCCCTGGATATATCTCTCAAAGTGCACTCTAAAACATTTGGTTTAAATGGAGATGTAGCCTAGACCATCACCGGTGCGTTAATAAATCTACATTGTGACGAGTTGACACAATGATTCACTTTGACGAATTTATGTAGTCTGGTCAATTAAGTTGTCTCAGCCCTAGTTACTTTACTTTGAGCCATGCTCTTCCTTAACGTTACTTGAAACACCTTTGAAAATAGAGGATTGTTTGGGAATGAACGTTAGCTCAGATGCTTGTTGAGACTTTTTGTGGTCTTAATGCAACATTTTACAAAGCACTGACAGGGCCACCAAGGACTGTGAGCGAATAAACAGCAGAAAAACCTATTTAGCAAGCAGAAATGTCCCAGCCTGTTTAAGATGCTTCATAGACAGGTTATCGTTCAGGTAGGCCTATATTTTCCATTAGAAAACCATCACGTTAGCGAACGCGTTGTGGCTAACTCAATTAGCTCCTGTAGGCTATTGTCAGAAAAGAAGATGACAGTCGAAAGATACAATTACAGCGCTGATATCAATTTGCTTGGTAACCGCATTTATGGTTTTCTATAAATACACTGGTCAATAATCAAATTGGCCTCCATCACTCAACCAATGCTAACGGTAGGCCTAACATTATTTTACCTAGGTCATAGGCTATTGATACAACTTGTATAAGATTAACATACCTGCAGTTAAATTCATCCTCGGTGCCACGGTTCAGGTAGTTATTTAGGAAAAACTTTTTTGGGTTTCGGGGGGGGGGGGGGGGGCCCAGTGCGGGGAGGGAGTGGCCCCCGGGGACCAAACGAAATTTTTCCGTAAAAGTCTAGGGGGGGGAGCTACATACCCACCAAATTTCATGTGCCCCGGTGTTTCGGTGTCCCGGGTATCGTTGACCAAAAATTCAGGAAGTAGATGAGTGAAAAAAAAAAAAAACTTTGACAATCCCTATATGACCGCTTCGCTAGCTTCGCTAGCGGCGGTCATAAATATAAAAAGCCAGAATTTTGCTAAGGTAAATAAGCACAGTAAATCAGAATCTGAATCAGAATCACGAGTATGAATAGAATGAAGGGCAGTGTGTGTGTGTGTGTGTGTGGGGGGGGGGGGGGGCGGCTGGGGATGTGTGCCTCCTTGTTGTCCCTGTCAAGGTTGCCAAGTCGTGGACACCTCAACAGGCACAGGCATGATGCAATATACAGTTGAGGGTGGGAATAGTGCAATATCAGTATAGACTGAGGTTTAAAATTAAATATAAATATAGTGCAAGGCAGTTCAGTGCAATGATAATGTATTAATAACATTATTGTAACCGTAAGGTTGAAGTACACATGACAAATAAAAAAAAATAAAGACAAAAGAGAGATCATTGTGTTTGGCAACAAACTGAGGAGAATTAAAAGACTCCTGGGCTATACAAACCAAAGTCTGAAGTCTTGGCATGCTGATAACACTCTCTGTCACCGGCCATATAAAAGCATATTCGTTTTCATGCGCTAGAACTGAACATGCACTTCATACTTACTGCATTTTACTTTTAATTTGATTATCTTAATTGTAACTAGATGTACCGCATAGTGGTACAAAATATGACCGCCGCTCAGTCCTGTACATCCATTCTGCGAACATTAATCATATAAATTAATTTGTCTCCATCTTCTACTCCATCCCCCACTCTTGAAACTTTTGTGTATGCTTGTTTGGAATGTGTGTTTGCGGGCCGCACACAAAGTAGCCTACTGGCGCTGCAAAGGTGAATAGATTTGTAGCACTTGCCAAAAAATGTGTAGCATTGTTATAAAACCTTTAAAATATCTAAACAATCACAAGTAGGGCAGTTCATCACAGTCCATCCATTGCAACTGGACTGATGAAAGGTACACCTGTAGGCTACATTGTATTTGGGAAAAGCAGAAGGTAGCAGCATAATGTATTTATTATTTATTTATTATTAAACAAAACAATCCCTGTCAGTTCCATGCAGTTTTCAACAGCTATCAAGAAGAGAGGTCATGTCATGGATTTTTGTGAATGTTTCTTCTTCTACATATGCATAAGTTTAGTCATCTAGTTCAGTGTTTCTCAAACTTTTTCAGACGAAGGACCACTTAACCAATAAAAAACAAACAGATGGACCACCTAGCTAAAAAAAAAAAAAGATTAGACCAGACCTACTTCAACAGTATATTAGCCTACACAATAGGCCTACTCACTGAACCACCTTGCTTATTGTCTTTGCACTTTGCTTATTGTGTCAGAGGATTCATATGATTTAAACTGGCATATCTTACATAGACAGTGTTACAGAACTGTTTGGATTTACATTCAAGTTGGTTCAATATTGTAAACAAGTCATCTATATTATATTTTACCACGTCTGCTCGCGGACCACTTTGGATAGCTTGCGGACCACCAGTGGTCCCCGGACCACACTTTGAGAAACACTGATCTAGTTCATATGATATTCAGCTTTATTGTCAATGCACATTGCACAAATTAAATACCAGTAGTCTAAAACAAAATGCCGTTTTACCCAGTGGTGCAAATAACTGACATGTCCAAAAGGGCCTTCATGAAATGCGTTGCTAGACTGTTCATACACATTTTAACGGGCCAAGTTGAAGAGCTACTGTCCGTTATTATTAGTGCAAATAATATGCTGATTCAAGTTCCCTTGCATTTTGCAACTATGAGGTCCATGGTTAGTCAGACCAAGCTCAAGCTCAAGCCCCCCCCCTGACGTGTTCGCCCCCGGTTTCAGAGCAATTCTAAATGCAAAAATGCATAGAGGGAGTTATGACAAAACCGTGACTGTTAACAAACTATAAGCTATATAAGGTAGGCCCTATGCTAGGCCAATTACACAACATAAATTGTCACTAGGCTATGCTGGCGACCCAAATAAAATCTCCTTTGGGAACCAATGGCTTACAGTATCAAGCGAACTTAAGCTGCCACCTCTTGGCGAAAAGTTAATAGTTTTGCATATCAGTATTAATACATTTCACGCAGCTGTGTGAATCACGGAAAGCGACACTTCTAAATGGAACCCAACCCACTGTACAGTAGCTCAAGGTCTATGGCTAAAGCAGCCATAAGCGTTATCATTGTTTGGATACTTCACACACACGTGTTTTTTAATTGCATAGACTACTACTACCAAGCTGGAATCAAAGCACATCGACTCCCCTCTCACACCCTAAACACGCAATAGCCATAGGCAAAACTGTAACGTTGGTCCTAAATCATCCATCGCAAAGAATGATTTTTGTAGCATGTGCAACAAATTTGTGTAGGTACAGCCCTGTCCTGGATACATCTCTCAATGTGCGCTCTAAAACATTTGGTTTAAATGGAGATGTAGATCACGGGTACGTTAATAAATCTACATTGCTGCGAGTTGACACAAATTATTCACTTTGACGAATTTATGTAGTTTCAGTCCTAGTTACTTTACTTTGAGCCATGCTCTTCCTTACTTGAATCACCTTTGAAAATAGAGGATTGAAGTAGCCTATATGGGTGTTTGGGAATGAACGTTGACTCAGATGCTTAAATAAACATTTCAAAACCGCACTCAGAACAACCAAAAAACAACCAAAGACAACCAAACGGGAACGTTGTGTGAAGGTACTGTGCAACCACAGGAGAACGTTTTAGTTGGTTGGTTCCCTTAATGTTTAGGGAACGTTAGAACCCTTGAACGTTCCCTAACCGTTACTTTTTGGTTTGGTTCGAACTAACCTTTAGGGAACCATACACTAACGTTCCCTTAACGTTTTGTGTTAGTGGGGTAGGATGCATCATCAGGTTATCTTTCAGGTAGCCTATGTTTTCCATTAGAAAACCATCACGTAGCGAACGTGTTGTGGCTAACTCACTTAGCTCCTGTTAGTAGCTTAGGTTATGGTTATAAGCAAATGAGATGACAGTTGAAAGATGCAATTAGTGCTGTTATCAATTTTCTTGGTAGCCTATAACCGCATTTATGGTTTTCTACAAATACATCAATAATCAAATTGGCCTCTATCACTCAACCATTGCTAACAGTAACATTATTTACCTACTCTAGGCTATTGATATAATTTAAGATTAACGTAGCCTACCTGCAGTAAAAACCAAGCATGTCCGATAAACATTCGCAAATTTATTTTGGCTTCAAGAAGAAATGGGAATTACATGTCATGCAGAAATCATCCTACCATTATTAGACGTTCTCAGCGGTAAACTACAGTCTTGTCCTTGTAGGAAGCGTAGTGTCTTTCCAATAGCCTGGCGGGCCATCCTATATCATTGAAATGTATAGTCTGGCATCGAACCATTCACCTCGCTTAATCCAAGGGGCGGGCAGAGAATTGTCTTTCAAACGGCCTAGGCATGCAATAGGCCAGCGCTACGACCATATCCGTATCCGGTCGGCAAAACGACAAATACATCCTTCTTCGAAAGGAATGACTTAAGTGCATTGTGTTGCTCAACTTTCAAAGAAAAGCACAAGTCCAACTTCTCCAAAGTTGACGCCAACGCCGATTCAAACAACCGCTCTTCGTTCGCCATAGCCACCTTCCTTGTTGTTCACCGTTGTAGGACTGTCATTATCCTGTTAAGCCCGCCTTAAGACTCTCTAACAAAATAGAGCGCTGTGATTGAATAACATCCACGGTGTTAGCCAATAGAAATCCCTATGGTTTGATACTAGACGTACAGGCTGAGCAAATTAATTTGCCGCCGCTAGGGTGCGTTTAGATTTCTAGGCTCTTTCCAACCCACTTTAGATTAACTTACAACAAAATTACGTCTCACTGCAACGATGCGCCATCTGGTGGACAAACGACTACGTGACGCCAATACTGGAAATGCAGCCAAATTATTATGATGAATATTTGGTTTTCCTTTAAAGGTGCCATGTGTAAGAATTGAGGTAAAAATATCCAAAAAATGAGCTACACGCATCAAAAGTATGAGAAGAAATGTCAAGGGCGATGATGTCATTAAAAAAATGGCAAGGTATAGTGCTGCAGAGATATCAACCAGAATTAGCATGCTAAATTACTAGCCACAGCCCGACAGGTGTCATAATACCAGCTTCAACCATGGGAGGCGGTATGCGGGCAACATAACCGCCAGCCAAACTGCAATACACGTTTCTCGGTTGTTACTCTAGGGTAGACCAACTCACTTTCTGGAGGTATACTGCCTCCATCTTTTATGGAATGTGGAGTATGAATTGATTTTTTGGCGGATATTACACATGGCACCTTTAATCCTACTGAATTTGTATTTATGTATCGGCCGTTGTAATTGCCGATACTGATGGTATGTGCGTACCTGTGTGTGTGTGTGTGTGCGTGTGTATATGTGTGCACCACCATCTACAGGCCAATGAGTGTACAGTCACTAAATGTACACATAACTTAATTTTTTTAGACCCCCCCATGGATGAAATTCTACGAAACTTGGCATACCCCCAAAGAATGTCAGGTTAATCATACACATAAAATTTGGTGCAGTTCTGAACATCTTAACTGAAGAGAGGGGCGATTAAAGCAGAATGATATTGCATTTTCATTTTTTACCGGGGGGGGTGCAAATCACAAATGAGTGATTATGGGCTAGGTTGATGTGGGCCCTTGAGACCAACATACCATAAAAATGTCTTCATCCTCGGTGCCACGGTTCATGTAGTTATTTAGGAAAAATTGCATTTTTGGGGTTTCGGGGGGCCCAGCACGGTGGGAGAGTGGCCCCCGGGGACCAAACGAAATTTTTCCGTAAAAGTCTAGTGGGGCTACATACCCACCAAATTTCATGTGCCCCGGTGTTTCGGTGTCCCGGGTATCGTTGAACAAAAAATTCAGGAAGTAGACCGGGGTACACGAAACTTGGTGGGCATGTAACCCCACATGGAAAGCATGGAACCATCGTTTTTTATTTTGATCTGTAGCCCCCCCGCTGGACTGGACCTCCGAAAGGAGGGTAGGGCAGACACAGTTTTCTGTGAATATCTTGAGAACCGTGGGGCCTAGGATGACCAATTTTTTGCGTATGTTTGCCTCCAGGGGTCATGTAAACCCATTCCATATGCACACATGTGCATAAACAGATACACACGCACACACATACATTCACAGTAATCCTACGTATGACACATACTCACACAGTAGACATATATACGCATGCATGCACATGCACACACACAGGCACATAAACAGGCAAACACACAAGCACATGCACACACACACACCCACCCACCCACCCACACATAAACATAAACATGTACACGCACACATGCACACAATTCAAGAATTTCTCAGAATTATGAACAGGCAAGATGGGGGTGGGGTTGTATAAAATGTATTTTACATGTGAAATCTATGAACTAATCATGTTTTTGTACTTGTTGTCTAGCAGATACCAGTGAGAATTGAGTGTGCATAATGGAATTCAGTGAGACAGTTAGAATCATATATGCCTTTCAGCGTGACTTATTTTTGTGGAAAACATGTGCTGGACTGGGCGGTGGTCATATTTTGTACCGCTCTGCGGTACATCTAGTTCTGTATATATCTGTTAATATGTCTTTATTGCTTTACCCTCACATTTGCTTTTCATTTGCCTTGAGATGTTTCTTTTGCTTTTATGTATGTAAATCACTTCAAGTTCCATCTGTACTGTATATTAAATGTGCTATAATCTTCATCTCTCACTCTCTCTCTCTCTCTCTCTCTATGTCCAGTGTTTCCCCTACATTGTATTTAACAGCGGCGCAGCGCCGTCGCTGGATTTTCAGCGCCGCTGCAACATAATATCACGAGATTCACTTAACACACTGTAAAAGCACAACGGCCAACGTCATCTCGAAATTGTTTTCTGAAAGTCTTGAGTAAGTTAAGTGCATCAAATCCGCACTTAGCCTCTCATTATTCAGGACATATATGCGGCATGATGTGTCAGGTGATTACAAGCCCAAAGACAAGTCTGCAGCCCATATGGCTAGCCTACGTTCTGAACACGGTTACATTGTTTAGCTATCCGACTGATGGGGTCTTGCTCCGCCACAGTGTAGCCTATGGTGTCATCGTTCACTTGTAGGTTACACAATAAATAGCCTACTTATAGGCCTGGTGACAATAAAAAATGATATTAGTTATATTTCATCACGAAGCTGTTTGTATGCCGTGAATTCGCTTGTAGCCTATGCCATATGTTAAGCTTGAGCAATTCCTCTGATCCAAAGCCTGCTTTGACACATTGACACTAATGTGAAACATGCATCCTCCTCTCCTAGCCTACATCAAATAAAAGAAACCAATTCATGATTACCGAAATGAATTTAACATGGGGGGAAAAAAGTTTGTTGCGATTTAGCCTACTGTTGTGCTGCGGTTCTTTTTGCTGATTGGATTTACGTCCGGTGTCGTCAACTCTGAGAACTCTTGCTCCGGTTGACAATTTTATCCAGAGAGCTGATTTCCCAAAGATGAGCCTCCATCAACATTCAACGACAAATTATTAAAACCTAAGTAATGCAATAGAGTAAACCAATGTGCTACAAGGTGTATGGTCTTAACGTTAATTGTAGCCTAGAATTGTAACGTTAGCGTAGGGCTACATGTAATGTTTGCATGGGAAAGCTAGGCGAACACAGTCTAGGCCTGTTTAAACTTTCTGATAGTTAAAGGAAATATGAGCATATGTTGGCATATACGTATAGCCTAAATTCTGTCCACTTAGCTATAATAGGCTATCACAAACAGACCTTTTCTACGTTTGCGGCATTAGACATAGGAGCCTACATTCTCTTATCAGAAAGACGTGTTCTCATAACTTCAGCGTTCTCTTGACGGTGAGACGAACGGTCGCACTTCAATCAAGTAGCCTAGGTCCTTTTCGAGTTAATTGTGAGTGAGTTGTATGGTAACTGTGGGAGTGATGTAGAAGAAAAGTGAGTATTTACTTTTTTATACGTGGGTTTGTTGTTTTGGGACTGAGAAATAGACTACAAGGAGAGCATCTGGCTACGTGCATGCGTGTCAGCATTAATGGCCCCCCAACAATTCAATTCAATTACCAAAGAGCCTTAGAGATGTTCTTTGAAAAGCCCAGAAAAATTAAGTGCTCGCAGATTGGGTGTGGCCTTTGCCATTAAGACAAATTTAAATAAATTGTAAATAATCTTTTTCTGGGTTGTGCCATTTCATTTTTCTTCTATCATTTTTAACCAATAATGTAAAAGAAAGCTGAAAATGTCCACAAAAGAAACACGAAGGTATGATATAAAAAAAATAAATTAAAAAAAATGCGCAACAACCCCCCCAAGTAATAGCACCGCTGCTGGAAAAATTTCTAGGGGAAACACTGATGTCTGTCTGTCTATCTCTCTTTCTCTTTCTCCCATTGTGTCAGTCACACACACACACACACACACACACACACACACACACAGGCAATAAAAATACAATTTGTTGACCCCATGTTCAACACATCCACTCTGGCTTGTAATTAAACTCTTCAGTAAGCCGATTGAGGGGAGCCCCACTGAAACATTAGCCTTCCCATAATTGAATTCACACTATCATTAGTGCCTCACTTAATAAGTGGGCCTAGCAATGAGGTATAGGCTTCAGGGATCACAGACACTGTGTGTGTGTGTGTGTGTGTGTGTGTGTGTGTGAGTGACAGGATTGTCTTCACCTCTCCCTGCCATTCATCTAATGCTATGTCTGCAACAGTGACACAAAACAAAGCAAACAAAACAAGGATGAGGCGCACACACACACACACACACACACAGTAGAGGATGCATTAAGAGCAACAATAGGTAGCCAGGTAGAGTCAGACACACATTTACAAACACATTCTCATACAAGTATACACACACATACTCAAACAAGCGCATAAAGTGACACACCTAAGCTTTCACTGACACAAACAACTTCTTACTGCCCACTTCACATATTCACACATACTGTAGTCTGTTCTTTATGAGAGAAAGCATAGCCTTCATAAGACACAATAGGCATTTATTTTACAAATGGTGAAATGTGTGTTGTAAGGAACAGTGTACTATACATGCATACAAACCATATCTTTGACAGCACTACTGCCATAATAGTATTACAATCTGTGTAAACATTTTCACAAGACATATTTAGTAGCTGTATTAATGAAAGAAAATGTCTTTCAGAAGCTGCATTTTCGCCCCCGATCAGTATGATGTCAGTCTGACATACCAGAAATATACTAAGTCACTGAGGTCAACTGTCATTTCTTGATGTCATTGCAACCAACAGAGTGTCAGAGTATAATGTAATATCACCCTTCCTCAAAAAAGTGACTCGACATGGTGTCAAGTTGACTGTAGAACTGAAAAGGCTGCCTGTAATAGCAGCAGCATTATCATTGTTCATCTTAGTTGTTACTATGGACCCTTTCATCAATAAAAACAAAAACAATGCTTGAACGTTCTATTTGGGCCCCAATCTACTTCCTCTGCATTAAGATAACATATGGAATGTTAAAAAGGAAGCCTTGTGGGGCCAACTATGATGCTGATAATGGAACTCTCTTGAAAGGGTCCATATGGTTAGTTGTACTATATGCTAGTTGTGTTGACAATCATAATGCACAATAAAGTAGCACATGCATATGTTTACTGCTTTTACAATGCCCTGAGCAAAATGAAAGTGTTTGTGCTATAATAGGCATACTGTTCTGATACATGCCACCATAACCAGATGCTCCCCTACAAGCTCTGGGGTCTCACCTGGGCCACTGTGGTAAAGGCAATTCTACATATTTCAGCCTGATCCATTGCATAGATTGCTACTGGCTGGGATTAACTGTGGTGCATGGGGCAGCATCCCAGCCATATTGTGAAATAAGTATCCACTGGAACCTGGATTTGATTCTGACCGGAGGTAACTTGCCAACACCTCCCCCATCTCCCCAATATACCTTTTCAATTACTACTTTTAATTCTTTAAAAGTTGAGCTGGCTCTTGAGCACAATAATTTCATTACTTATAATTCCTTTTATGAGTACATGACAATAAACTACTTGAACTTGAGAACTTGAACATCTCATTCCCTTCCTGACAGTATTCACTGTCCTGTGAAATAAAAGCACACAGCAACAGTAACAAACTACCTACGTTTATAAAATTGTCACTCATGCAATGTCTCCCACATATTTACAGAAGAACTATTGTATTTCTTTAAAAAAAAAAAAGAGGAGAAGTGTGGAAAGGTGCAGTAAATTCAATCTACTTCACTTCCTTCATTTTATGGTCAAGATTCCGACATAATCTCCATGGTTACATAATGCTTCCCCTTACAGTAACACCCTTATCTGATGCGGAACCTGTGGGTCTGAGCCACATAAGGTCTGGGTTTGACCTGGAATTCGCAGCTCTTTGGGTATTCACCACATTGCGGTGGCATAAGCACTAAAGAAATGAGTTTCTGAGAAGAGATTACATCCCCCCCCCACCTCGTGTATACTATTCCATGCTGTGTTTTGCTGTGTTATGGGTGGAGATAGGAGATGGTGGTTTAATGGTATTAAAGGGTTCTGCAGTCGTGCATGCAATCAGAAAGACACCAAAAGGGGGGGGGGGGGGGGGGGGTTTGCTCTGTGGCTTTCCTCCCACACTGCAGCACATCCCTTAGTGTTAAAAAATGTATGTGTGTATAAATGTATATGTGCATACTGTATGTGGCTGATCCTGTGTGTGTGTGTGTGTGTGTGTGTGTGTGTGTGTGTGTGTGTGTGTATCTGTGGCTGTTTCTGTCAACCTCCCTGTGGACACCCATCCCACATCCTGACTTTGCCTGTTTTTTTCCCTCTTCTTCTTCATTTCTTTCCAGAAAAGTACAGTGCATCAGTTTTTGTAAGGACTTCCATCTGTCATTAGAACTCCATGGGAAGCTCGTGAGGCTCTGTCTTCGGCGGTGGTGGAACGCCGTGGCAAAGGTTTCATTTCAAATCTGCTGCTGTAGCATCAATCAAAGAGAATGACTCGCTCAAGAGGGCTACTGCCCAGGAGAGCCGAATGCTCCATTTCTGACATCTGCTTGAGGTTCCATTCTTTCTTTTGGGGTGAGATATAAAAACGTATTATGATAACTTATTGCAATAAAAAATAGGTTTAAATGTCAATTACCAGAGATGGCAAATGTCGTACTATTGATAATTGGGGTCATGGCCCACCACTCTCATCTCACCAATCGGTTGCAATGTTTCATTGCTATATTTTACTATTCCCTCCCTGTGCTGCTAGCCCATGTATAATTTATACTCCAGATAAAACTATCAAAAATGTACTCTCTCTCTCTCTCTCTCTCTCTCTCTCTCTCTCTCTCTCTCTCTCTCTCTCTCTCTCTCTTTCTCTTTCTCTCTCTCTCTATTTATTTGTCTACAACACACACACATACACACACACACACACACACACACACAGTGATTACTACTACAACCAAAGATCCACTTTAACCCTCTCTGCTACTACTATAACATTAATTTGTACCACATGGTTACTACTACTACGGGCACCTTGTCATTATGAGCACTTTGCTCTAATAGTATTCATCAGGAGCATCCTACGTATGCACCAGCTGCACCAGGCTATATAGAGTCCCAGCGGCTCCATGGGCGCTAAAGCTCACAGGAACAGGATACACAGTCATTTTCTCCACATGAATACAAGCATTATTCTGACCTAGTGACATGCTGTCATTTGTCAATTGAACGGAATCAGAATAGAATGAACAGAGTTGGCATACTTCATTGAATCTCTCTCTCTCTCTCTCTCTCTATATATATATATATCCCTCTCTCACCCTCAACACTTTTTTTTCTGTTGGACTGTGAGATGCGGATGACTTTTTACCTAATAACTTAACATCTTAACTTAATTATAACGGAATGCCCTCAGAATGTGTCCAGATTAGGCTAGCACACTAACTACTTAGATGTTTTACCTAGGTCTTAAGTGAAGTCACACAGCTCTGGCATATTCACCATGGCATGCAAAGTAACATAAAGTTATATAACGTTTATGAGTTAGATATTACCTCAAATTATGGGTCTTGTAAAAGAGACTTACTTCTTGAATAGGTACTAATTTGAGACGCTATAATTAAATGTCTGTGTATGTGTCTGTGAATAGCCATGTGACCATCCATCTGGTTAGAATGCTTTCTCTCTCTGTCCGTGTGTGTGTGTGTGTGTGTGTGTGTGTGTGTGTGTGTGTGTGTGTGTGTGTGTGTGTGTGCGCATCATGTGTTTCTACACTGGAAACACCTGAGCGTCTCAGACAAGCAGGCAGATGTCACGGGGTGGGGGGAAAGACACATAATCTGATTGCACACACACCCACACACACACCTCAATTTCTGCAGAAGCAGGCAGATGCGGGATGAGCTGCCTGGATGCCCACCCAGCAACTCGACAGCTCTACCTGCCATTGCCAGTTTATGCTTTACACTCACTGTGTGTGTGTGTGTGTGTATGTGTGTGTGTGTGTGTGTGTGTGTCTGAGAGTGTCCAATAACCCAACAGATCTTCCTGGTTCTAATGAATGAAGTAGTGTGTGTGTGTCCGTGTGTGTGTGTGTGTGTGTGAGGCATGATGGCCCTCATGAAAGAGTCCGTTCACCTTCAACGCTTCCCCAGCTGTCCTCATCACATGTAGATCACCCCACTCTCATTTACTCCATCACACACACACACACGCGCACACACACACACACACACACACACACACACACACACACACACACACACACACATATACACATGCATTTATATATATATATTAAAAATGAGATTTTATGTCAATAGGATTTACCTGATTAAATAAAGAATTGTATAAATATATATATATATAAACACACACATACCATCCCATCCTCATTACATGTAGCTGTCCTGCTAGGAAGTGGAAAGAGAAGAGCACCGCCAGGGAGTAGGACACTCATAGTTTTTCAGAGTTGCGGTCTGGCGGTTAGTTTTAAATTGATGCGTTGTGACAGTGATTGTCGGCCGCGGTGAGCTGCATACCAAACCACCGTTTGACCTTCAGACTGAGCCGATGTCTTTTTGTTTTGGGGGGGGGGGTTGTGTGTGCAGAGAGCTAAAGAAGTGGTCAGGAACGCATCTCAACGCCCCGCCGAGGCTCCAGTGGAAGGAAGAAAGCTTGGAGACGAGAGGAGAAATTAAATTTGCGAGCTAATAAAGAACTCTGGGAAAAATTTCATCATTTCGTTCCGCTCAACTTGGTCTTTGGGGCATGACAGCTGGGCACCACAGGGCAGAGGTTGACTGACCGCCTCTTGGGCCTTTGGTCTCCTGGCTGAAGCCATGTACACACGTGGCTGGGTATTTAAAAAAAAAACTGAGATTTCTTAATCACTGAAAACGGATATTTTTAAAAGTGTTTTAAGAGTGTGGAAAGGGTTTTTGGATTGTGACTTTAAAATATATGTATAATATGGCCATCTGTTTGATTGATCAGTTCTTGACAGCCTTCTAAGGCTGTTTTAGCGTATCCGTGTGGATGGAATTATTTTGCATTGCGAAGGAGCCTGACTAGGGCATATGCAACTCACCTTTACCTCTCCTCCTGAACTCCCCACTGTGTGTGTATGTCTTCATCGTCAGAGATGTGTCTACTCCTCCTCCTCCTCCTCCTCTTCCTCTATAGTTTGGTCTCAAATCTCCCTCTCTGCCTCTCACATTCACTCAAATTCACTCACGTGAAACACACTTCTCTACTTTAGACACAGACATCTCACCAAATGTCTCTTCATTGCTTTTTCAAATGAAGCCGACAGGTGTGAAGACGGCTCAGTAAACACACCAGTCAAGAGTAAGCACTGTAAAAGGCAACGGGTGTACCTGTCTTCAAAAGAAGTGTTACAGTTTTTTTCAATCGCTAACAAGCGCTTACCCATACTTCAACACAGACTCACACCTACAATACACAATTGGCCAAATGGATAATTTTCTTCTCAAAGACACATTTTGTTAAATATATACTAACACATCTTTCTCTGCACACACTAACTTTATCAAAACACTGGAAATCTGACTCAAAATTAAGTTATTCTGTCAAAGAAGAACACTTGTTTTCACTTCACAGGGTACATGCAGTCAATCAAAGTACACCAGAATATTGTACAGAATAATACTGGCTATTGTTGACATTACAAAAACTGCATAGACTTTTATGTTTCAGTTGTACAGGTATTTGTATGCAAAACATGCAATCCACCGTTTTTACACTACAGTACATTTCTTGGTTGGAAACTGTATGTCCACATGTAATGTTGATATTCAAAAGCATTCCATTAAAAAGCAAATCAGTTTTTTCCCTTTACTGTTTACTACAGGAGGTACAGTAGAAATACTGTTTACAGTACACTGTAAAAAATGATCGATGCAAAAAGTTGTACAAATGAGGAAATACATGTTGGCTCAACATAATGGTTGTGTAAACAAAGAAAAATATGTTTGGTCAATGATTGCATTATTTTCATTACTTTACTACAAAATGTTCATCAGGAGAAAATGTATAATTGTGTTCACGGAACTTTTAACGTTGCACAAACAATATTATGTTGGCCGAGCAAGGGGGACCAGCGACAATCATCCGAGCATGCGCAAATGAGTTCTACTACTCTGGAATTTCCCACCAAGAGTCACGACCGTCACGACGTTGTTTGTGGTGAGTGCTTCAAAGTTAGCTCTCTATCTTTGTGCTGTGAGGTAATCAGAAAATTTAGGTTAATATCTATTGTCTATCAACAAAGTTTGAAATAGCTATATTGTCAGTTACTACAGCGATAGCAGTGCTGGCAAATCACATTTTTAACTCAGAAAAGTTAGCATTCCTTTCCAACTGGCATGTGGTTTTAACGTTGACCCTAACAGTTAAGTATCGCTATATTGCATGACATGTTACCGTTTAGTAGTTTTTCAAATTCCATTTGCATTCTGGCTTATGATATGCATGATTATTGACTTTGCTGCAGCCAGCTAGTCTTGGCAACTAGCGCTTTTGCGATCACAGAGTGTCGGCTAGTTCTAACGGTTAGCTGGCATTCAAAGCACTTGTGCCCTCGTGTTAGCAGCTAGTACTCTGCACAAAGCATCTTTATGCAAGAGTGAAATAACATTTCAGTCTGATTAAAAAAATAACCAGTTGTGCTAACACGAAAACGAATAGCTGCTACCAGAGTTGTAAGCTGTTTAACATATTTGGACGTAGCTCTAATCAATTTGCCTCACCAAACGCCCTTTTAGCCTGGTACCCAGCTATACGTAACCTAGAAGAGGCATGATGGCTAATGCCCCATTGTTATGTTTAAGAATACCCTAAAATACTTAAGCATAGTTTAGTATGGTTGTCCTGTTTATAGAATTATGAGTTATTGATGCATTTGTCTTGTTTGTATTTCAGGTATTTTGTTTCAGGCTTAAAACTAAATGCAGTGCCGCTATTGTAAATTTACACATCTGCAGCAAGACATCCTGCTTACTGTAAGCACTACAGGCTTCATCATTGGCAAGCAGGTAATGTTTTTCCCCCTGCATTCATCCAGACTGTATTTGTATTTTTACAAAAACAGGGGCCTAAAAAAAACCATTTATGGAGAGCACATCCTAAAATAGACAGGCGCATGCACTGACCATGCCAGTTCTCAGTGTGAATTATGTGAATTCTCAGATATTTGCTCACTTACTCAATTTCTGAATCATTTAGAAAGGCATTTGCAAAACCATGAGCATCCATTCTCCAACTGTGATTTTAGCAGCAACAACACAACTTTCAGAGCAGCTTACTGCTCCACAAAAACTTTACTGTAAAACTCATCTCACTCAACTCAACACATTTTAATTGCAATGTCTCTGTCAATTGAGTTGATACCTTTGTCTTGTGACATTTATCCATTGCTCATTATGTGAGCAATAAAATTTCATTATATAATCAGAATGTGTCAAAAAAGGTTCCATGTATACCTGATGTTGATGATCTACAATACATGTAAAAATCCCTCACATACTTCATACTTATAAGTTATAGCCATTTTATTGTTTGAACGAGATGGTATGGGTGACAAAACAGGTCAAAGCAGTCAACTTCCCTGATCAAGACCTTGTGATCAACATCATGTATGCATTACACAGAAAGATTCTGGTGTAGTATTAAGCTGTTTTTCTCCTATCATATAGCTCCATTTGACCAGCACCTCCATACACTACTGTGCAAAACTGACTAATTTCACCATTGGTTCATCTTGACCAGCCTCATGAAAGTCACCTGACATGCTTTTGGTCAATATGACTGAACAAAAAACAGCCAACAAGTGCACAGCATTGTTTGAGAACTATTATAGGACTGTTAGAAAACCACTCTCAGTATCTAACTTAACTCTGGGAATGTTATTCTAACAGTCTTAAGGGATCTGCGTATTTATCACTTGTTAGCTGATAATCCGTCACAGATTGTAATCTTAATGCATTTCAGGTAGCTATTTCATGAAGTTGGTTGTAATGAAGCCCAATGGTGAAAGGAGTAAGTGATCCTAAACTGTTGCATGGTAGAGTAGATGTGTGTAACCTCTGTGAATTAGGTGACTTAATAATGTCTTTTTGATGACCTTTTTTTTGCAGACCACAGATCTAACTACTTATAGACGGTCTGCTGTTCTTCATGGTCTTCCCCTGTACTTAAGAGAGCCATCTGCAATTTCAAAGACTATTAAGGTAATTCATTTGAAAACTTTATGGTATTACTGTTTGAGATGCAGTAATGATTGCTTAAGACATGTTTTCAGTCTGACACTAAGTGCCATTTATTGTCTTTCACAGGATACTGACTGAAGCACTGGGGCCACACACAAAAGCCATGAACATGGGGATCCTGGAAGTACTGACAGTTCTACCAACTCAGGACCATATCCCACAGTGGTCAATGTGGCTGTAGTACTGGAGGAGGAAGTTGTCATGGACAATCTGGGAGACTTCCCAAATGCCCTCATGATGCTCTTTGGTCTGCTTTATGCTCTAAATATGGAGTACCCTAAGGACTTAAGGTACACATTCGAGGCAGTCCAGACGATTCTCTTAAACCTGGGGAAAAGTGCACAGCAAGGATACAGTCCTTGAAGAAAGAGTTATTACAGGTGTAATGGTCATTACAGTACATGTTAATTGCCAGTCATTGAGGTATTTTGAGGTATCAAAGGTTTCATGCAAATGTTTCTGTTAAATGGCAGTGACTTTTTTTGTTTGATTTTTGTAACTGTTCTGGAACATGTCACAAATCATTTTGAACCAATTTTACATCAGATGTTCACAGGCAAAGCTGTCATGTTTTACTTTTGTTTCATTTTGTAAAGCAGATATTTGTTTTTCCAGTACATCTATTGAGTGACATGCCATGCTTTCTTGAACTCTCAGATCTTGTTTCTAGGACACTGGTTGAATACTTGTGTAATATTGCACTTGAGCCTTACAGACGAGTTCATATGGATTTAAATAAATAAATAAAATGTACTTTATCAGAACATAGTGTGTAATTTATTTGAAATAATGAAAAATAGACATTTTGGCCAACGTGAAATATTTAATTAATACAACATTTTATTTCAAGTTGAGTCTGCTTGTTGGCCCAACAAGCTATGTTCGGTCAACAGAGAATATTTAATTGACACAACATTCTATTTTAAGTTCAGTCTACATGCAGGGATAGTCAGCACAACAAAAAAAAGTTGGTTTCCGCAACTTAAGTTGGGCTAACTAAAAATTTTAGGTGCAACGGGTCACTAGAAATTTTTATGTTGGAGAGGCACATTTTTTTTTACAGTGTATGATAGAACATAAAACGTTTTACAGTATTGCTTACAGTGAACAAAATATCCAGGAAACACACAAGAGCATTCTGAACAACAAAACAACAGCAAAAAGTCCAGATAAAAAGGGGGGAACTAAAAAAAGCACAAAATTACTGTATCTAATCTCTGCGATCTTCAGGGTTAGGCCATATGTTTTCATCAACATCGCATCTGATATTACAGTATCAAAGGCGATGCTAAAACCGCTTGGCAGCAGAAGCAGAGCAAAAGCAGAGGTTTTTATACCGTAGCTAAGGTTTGGAATATTGTTTTTGCTTTTGTGGGATGTTGTGTGGGTAACAATACGTAAATACTGCAAAAACAATCCATACTTTTGTTGGGAGGTGTAGCTTGTTTGTTAAGAAAATGTAAGCATTGTGGAAATGTGTTCACTGACTGCATATTGTGTGAAAACGCCATGAAATGTGTGAATGGTATGGCCACAAAAAAAAACATACTGTGCTAATTGTGTTTAGAGTTAGACAAACGCTTGTTAGTGACTGAAAAAAAACTGTCAGTAACATTATAATTCACTCTCTCCGCAGCTGTCATTGCAGCATCTTATATTTAGAATATGTTCTGCCCTGATTTCCTGTGCAAAATGGAAATTTTGGAACATTTGGAAATGCATAGATATATTAAGCCATGTGTGCATCTGCATGGGACAGAGCTCCTTTTCATGTGTGCATGCATTTGTGTATACAGTTGTATACATTATATACTATAGAAGCAGTAAACTAGAGTGCAGAATTTTCTGTTCTCCCAAAAAAGGTTGGGTAGTCTTTCCCTTCCTTCCTCTCTCTCTCTCTCTCTCTATGTCTCTCCACCCCGCCACCCCCCACCCCAACCGCCCATCAGTGCCCTGCCAAACTCCCCTCTCGGCCAACTCCATTTCCTGCCAAATCAATATGTCCTTTTTGATTGCTTCTCACACATTTGGACACTGTCTGTTCCTATTTCAGCCACCACTAGATTAAAATCAACAGACATCGTTTTATCTCGTTAGTTGTTTTATTTTGGTTTCTGCCACTCTCCTGCTTTTTTCTCACCGTTGAAAAGGCCTGTAAGCTTTGCCTAAAGCTCCTCAATAAAACACTTTGCCATGTGTCTCCAATTCCCACACTCTCTGATGGAGACCTGAATGAATTTTGTGTCATCTTTGTAAACAAATCATATCATCACAGCAACAAAGTCGCTGTTTTTTGAATCCAGGAAGAGGCTCCCCACGGCGTACCCATAGAGCATTGAGATGCCTTTTGATTTGTAAAGTGTAATCCCAGCCCCACACTCTCTATCTCTCTCTTACACACACACACACACACACACACACACACACACACACACACATTCTGTGAGTGCATAGAATGAGAAGTGGTGAATACATTCTGAATGTTCTTTTAGAGAACGCTATCTATCTATCTATCTATTTTAGAGAACGCTATCTATCTATCAATCTATCTATTTATCTATCTGTCTATCTATCTATCTGTCTATCTATCTATCTATCTATCTATCTATCTATCTATCTAATTCCCTTTCCATTCGAGACACACTACAGTTTTTCTCGATTGCTTTGACCTGCTTAAGGAAACTGGGATCCACTTGGTCTTCATGAACACTTTCTTTGCACAGCAGAAGTCATCTCTTGCGAATATGTTCACACGTTTTCATTGGGTTCACACAGTTCGCACACCCTTTTGCAAAACAGAGTTTTTCTCATTCACTTTGGTGCTTTTCTCACATCACTCACTAGTAACATTTGCACAGCAGTTAGTGCATTTCTAAAAACAATTACTGCAAACTGCAAAACCTAGTGGATAACCTGCAAAAGCACGGCACTTGCTCAAAATGAATAGTCCATTCCTCAAATCAAGTTTCATTTACAGTTTTTCTCAGTCGCTTCGGTGCTTTTCTCACATCACTATTAACATTTGCACAGAAGTTAGTGCAATTCTCAAAACAATTAGTGCAAACTGCAAAACCTAGTGGATGACCTGCAAAAGCATGTCACTTGCTCAAAATGGATAGTCCATTCCTCAAAAGCAGGTATTCATGTCAATGAAACTGTCAGTGTCATCAAAATGAGAAGTCTTGACACCATCGTTTATGAACAAGATAGTCAAATGGCTTTGTCATGTTTTCATT